>NC_068361.1:99199880-99222380 GCF_020536995.1 Dreissena polymorpha | reverse complement strand
AGGAGTAGTAGTAGAAGTAGTAGTAGTAGTAGAAGTAGTAGTAGTAGTAGAAGTAGTAGTAGTAGTAGTAGTAGTTGTTGTAGTAGTAGTAGTTGTAGTAGTAGTAGTAGTAGTAGTAGGTAGTAGTAGTAGTAGTAGTAGTAGTAGTAGTAGTAGTCGTAGTAGTAGATAGTAGTAGTAGTAGTAGTAGTAAGTAGTAGTAGTAGTAGTAGTAGTAGTAGTAGTAGTAGTAGTAGTAGTAGTTTTTGCAAAAGATACGGTAAAGTTGTGAGTTGTAGTCGGGAAGTAATATTTGAAGAAATTACGTAATTTTAAATTTAGTTGGAGCATTCAAAGTAAATAATAATTATAAATTATACATGCTTACTTGTACAGAAACCATTTTCCATTCTGAACCCATCGTGACATTGAAGAGACCCTACGCACGATCCGTTGATGTGATGACACGTGTCACAGTGACAGTCCATAGAGCAGCTTTGTCCGTTGAAGCCAGATTTGCAGGCTGTTTTACAAACACAAAAGAAATATGATTTGAATAGTAGTAAAAGATAACAATTATCTACACACCATGGATTGTCACAGTAGCGAGGTATACCCCTCGACGCCACCGGTTGTTATATAACGCAAAATGTAACATTTTATTTATTGACATGCCAGTTTTGTCCTCAGAGGTATTCAGCAAAATAAATTTTAACTTTATAATTATTTAACGTATTTTCCATATAGTTTCAAAAGAAAGATTTGCTATACAAGTCTTTATAAATACACGACACTTTAGGTGTTGCGAGTTTTTTTACTAAGGGTCATGATTTAATAATATATGGTAGAAAGCCATAATACAATGTTAAATAAAAAATAACGTTCTCGTCCTTTTGGTTTCGATAATGTATTTGGTTTTATAAAACCTCTCATTATAAAACATAATTCTAAATGAAAAAACAACAACATAAGTTGTAATTTTTAAACAGCGAACAATACAAATCTCACTTAAACATATGCCAATCCTAACGCATAATGCATGCAATTTGTATTTTTTCCAGTTGAAAGTGAAGGGGGATTAATGCGGACAAACTTCGGCTAGGGCAAATAGAAATACAGACATGATTAGCAGATGGACATATAGACAGACGTCCATTAATATCCCAGTACATACCTTTCTACTTCGTAACGGGGGTATTATAGGAGACAATTATATCAGAGAAAAATCATATAATCACTTATTTAGAGTAAGCAAACAACTATTGAAAATACGCAACATACACACGAGAACTGTCTTTAAAAAGAGGCAATCTCCGTTTAAATAAACGTTGTAGCCATTTTGTGATAAAAATACAACTACAAAATAAAAGTCTGATCCCCGATTTGTTATCACTAGCTCTACACTAGAATTCTTGAACACAAGGTTGTTCCGTCAACATTATCCATAATCATATCACTACCGCAAATAATGCGATCATATCTGCCTCCCCTCCCATATCTGTTCGCCAGTGAAAATAATCTTCACACTGCAGTATTGTAAATGAATTTATAATTGTCAAGATCATGAAGCATGAGAGCTTCGGAAAACGGATTACATAAAATAATAATATTTCAAAGCCGTTTGAACTGTTTAAGTAGGGGTGCCTGACTTAGGCACTGTTACAGTAATTGCGTACAAAATCTAAGTCTTAAATATCGCTTAATCATTTTTCAATAATAAGTAGTTGAAATGAACCTAAATTTGCAAAACTTGACAATAAACGTAAATTAAACCTACATATGCGTATAGACTTGCAGAAAATTAATACATAATAATAACACGGTAATGTATTCCACACGAACATGACAATGCTTAACGACCAATTAATTATTGTTTGGAAGATTGTACCAGACCTGAACCTCTTCCTGATAATAATTTTACCGCGAAAATATAATGATTTGTAAATACTGCACGTTTCTCCGAGAAACATTTTGATTGGTCGGTAATGAATTTCGGATTCGCTCGCCCGCCGTTAATAAGGTCATAATATACTAAATAGTTTCCCTATATAATTCAATGTAAAAGCGACAAATTTAAGCGAAAATAAATGCAACATTTTGCACATAGAGACCTCCATAACCATACCTTTTCTTAAAGGCCATTCTAAGCGAAATCAATTTATGCAATAAAACAGATATGTCATGTTCAAACCAAGAAAGAAATGGACTGTTTTTTCAAAACAAATTTCGGCCGTTTCTTAGTGGAATGTAACCTTTTTCAGTGCAATGCTTCACTATAGTCTTCAAGTAATGTTTATGTTTTATCCACCCAGGAACACAAATACCGTCGGGACAGCGGCCAGAAACATGGTCACAATCTTTCACTTGTGGGCAATGTCAGGGGAAGACACAATTCAAACCAAACATGCCTGGATCACAAGCTGTAAAATAGTGTTAATCTAAAAAAAAATAAGTGTAAAAGGCAGTTAGGTATACATAAACTAAGATGCGGGATAAAATAAGATGCGTATTTTGAAGTATTTCGACTTGTGAAAACACGATGTTGACAGAGAATGCAAGCCCAAAAAATGATCAAAGTAATATTGATCGCACGTTAAAACGACATGAATAGAAAAACGACATGAAAAGAAAACTTGAACCAGCAAGAGGAAGATTTTATTATATCTTAATTTCTCGCTAAAACGTCGAACACTCTTTTATATATTAATTTAACATAATATTATTACATCTACATCGCTCGGATATTTTCTGAAAGCTAAATATTCTAATAAATATTATACATATTCACATTGAATCTTTAATATTTTGGACACTACAAGTTTTAACATTGTAATTCATCAAGAGTCTATCAGTTGAGAAGCCACATGCTGTTACGTACCTACGCTACAGTTGTCATGCGTCCGTCCTGCTGCACATTGGTTAGTGGGACAGGTACCATTAATATGATGACATGTTACATTGCCGTAACAATGGCATATGGAGGAGCAGTTATAACCAAACGTTCCAGGGTTGCAGGCTGAAATCATTACGCGTCATTTCAGCTATAATCAAGCAAAGCGTTGAAAGCTGTCAAAATGAGGCTCGCCATATCGTTGACATCAAGTCAAAATATAAGGAGATTTTCAAGAAAACTAGTTGATAATGAATATTGGTTTTCAAGTTCGGGTAAATTATACATGACAAGTTGTTAAAATATTATTACTGAATACTCAATTTAAAATGTCGATGTTTTACGCTGTGGCAAGTTTCCTTGGTGGCTAATTATATTGAAGACAAGGCAAGCAATGTACAAAAGCCATATCAAATTATGTATATGTTTTTGGGGAGATAGCCTTCTGCAATTCGCCCTATAGGTAGCATAATATACGTATACCAAAGAAAGAAGTCCGTTACTGCAACCAACAACTTTGCATCTCCAGATTTTGCATTCGCAAACAAAATAGCTCCGATCGCATGGTATAAGTATTAATGCGCCACAAAAAAACACTGTGACGAAGTACATCGGTATTTTCCGTTCAGAAGATGTCAAAGCTATCGGAAATAGTTTGATTTATTTATTTATACATTTTGCGGGAATAAACATGTCCTCCCGGCTAGCTCAATCGGTAGAGCACGATTACTGTTAGACACAGAATCGTGGGTTCTTCCACATAGGGAGATACTTTTTTTCCCTATCACCCTTTTTTCCCTATCATTTAATGGATTTACTTAATTCTTGTACAGAACAACCCTTTGGACAAGACCTTTCTGTTGGCTTTTTTAGCTTGACCCCTGGTTGACATTGACCTTTAGTATCCAATTTCTCAAAGACTAAAATTTGCCGTATCTTACTTGATACTGAATGGATTAACTTTATACGTTGACACAGACGCAGGCCCGTGTACTTAGGCAAGAACGATCCAGAAACCTTACTGTACTTATTACTGCAATGCTTGTCTTTATCAAATTTATGTCAAGTTTGAAACTGGGTTGACTTTTTTACCTTGAACCGTGGTTGGCATTGACCTTAAGTATCCAATTGCTAAAAAACTAACATTTGCCGTATCTTACTTGATACTGAATGGATATCCTTTATACTTTGACACACAGGGAGGCCCGTGTACTTAGGCAAGAACGATCCATAAACTTACTGTACTAATAAGAAATTACCGCAATGCTTGTCTTTATCAAATCTATAGTCAAGTTTGGAACTGGGTAAGTGTATTATATCTTCGCTGTTTAGCTATCAATTGGCAATTACGAAAAGGACTTGTTTTAAAAAGCAGCATTTACATTTAACCTCAATAGCTAAATCATATAATGTTGACAGCCTGTCACCCTTCCTTACTTCCATCTGTTTTCTTCAAAAAAGGTGATCGGTTGGCATCACGGTGTATAGTGTTTTAACGACCACAAAGTGTGAGCAAAATCGCCCCACCAGTACTTTGAGTACTTTGATTTTTACTTGCAGTACATACAACATGTGTCGCCGCAGTCTGGAAACCATCCGTTAATCGTTTAATCTCAACTGCAAACTGATTTTGAACTAGTTTGTGCTATTTTCCTGTAACCTAATTTCAGTAACAGTAATGTACAATCGCTTAACTTATCGAAAATTCCATAAAACTGGTATACATTTAATGTGTTAAATTTAACGTACGCAGTTAGTGTTTATATGTTTCAATCTTTCTCGTTATTCTTACTTTCATTACAGGCGAGTCCTCTCCAGCCGTGTTTACATGACGAAGTCAAACAAGTGCCCGTAACACTTTCACATGGTCCAGAAAGACAATGGCAATCTCTTGAACAGTTTGCACTGTACTTTCCGGGTAGGCAGTCTGGAAAAAAAAACATTTTGAAAGATACTGATAGTCAGGTACTTATATTTAGCAAGTATTAAAGCTTATTTGAATTTAAAAGCAATGTCTCATTTAATATACCGATTTTGTCCTGAGCTGTTAGTGCAATAAAGATTTTAAGGTGGTCAACATTTGTTATGTAAAGACTCTTACTCTGTATTGAACATACATACATGGAATATATCATAGAAGACCCAAGGACTTCCGCATTTTATGTGCACAACTAAGTGGCCGAGTAGTGTTTGTCACGGGAAGTACATTGGGTGTTAAACAAACGTCTCGTGTTTACAGTCTAGAGAATTATGCCACGAAAAGGGCTCATTCAGGCTGGCTTGGCTGAAGCATATTTACAGTTACGCTAATGGGCCACATGTGGGCTGTGGTCAGTCTCTCAGCATGTTAGGGTAATTAGGGGCCATAGAACTGCCGTAAAACTGCACAGGGCCGGTGTGGTTTCAAGTTGCTTCCAAGTACTGTTTAACCATGTATTCTAATAAACAGTTTTGCATGTTTTCATGATATATGTTTAGACTGATAAGTTAATTAAAATACAGTAAAATTTATAATTTCAAGATATTTAAAATACATGGAATATTTCAAAATTCAGAATTGTTAAAAAAATAGGTACATGTATGAACAATATGTACTGGAGTCATGACATTTTAAGACATATTGCTACATTATTAATTTCAAAATGTATTGTTTGCAATAAAAACAAAACAAAATATCCACACAAAAAACAATGTCACACAAGTTTATTCACAGATCAATGCAGTAATTAAGCTCACAGTGTGCATTGTTTTGCTAATCATGCTAAAATGTCACATTTTAAGATATTTTATTCGAAGTTAACACTGTAATAACACTAATCTACGGGAGTTAACAAAAATTTTGCCAAGCAACTAACAAAAATGCTCATTATGAACACAGTGCAGATCCTTTGATTTTGTATGCACGAGATTTTAAACATAAAATCTAAAATCTAAGTGACATGTTGAAAAATTTCTAAACACTACGAGTGCAAATAAATTTACAAACAAGCAGAGTAAAAATTGTCCTCAATCATTTATAACTTAAGCTTAAATCTGTTCTAGATTCTCCAAAAGATACAACACTTTGTGTACAACAGAAAGCTCATTGAATGGGCTCTTTAATTGTTTCTCAGGTTCTACTTAACGTTAATCTTTTTTAATACACACATGCAAAGGTATAATCATGTATTACTTTAAATGAGTCCTCAATAATATTGATACAGACCACGCATATTCTATTTAAGAGATAATTTCCAGGTCGAGTAAACAACTTACAAATTACACAATTACAGAGTTATAGTACTAAGAAAATTCAGTCCTTATGACGCCATGAACGACTTTTGCAAAATAAGTATACTCTGATCAGACAGCTCCTACAGGATGTACTTGATTAGGTTAAACTATGTTTGCTAATGTATGAGCAAACAATGCTTGGCACAAAATATATGATGTTATAAATTATGCAACCTTTCATCCAATAAAAATTTTTGTTGAGGCATACAAAACTAAATTCTTTGAAAATTCATAGACAAATGATTGAAATAATATTGGATCTGCATTTGTTATAATTTCTTATGTTTCAATTCACTTATATTGATTTAAAATTAATTTCTTTCATTGCATACTGTTAAACATACAAGACTATGTTACATAAACAAATATGTCCCTCATAACTTACAATAATTATTTATTGTTAATATCCTCATTACAAGCACGTCTAAACTGATATTTTGATAAATTATATATGTTCACTTATTTAGCACTCCATATTTGTTATAAGAACAATTTACTGAAACCATAGTACAAAAACACTAACGTCTTATTGAGCAACCAGCAGTAGTTGCATTAACCCGGTTAGCCATTGTACATTCCGCCATTTTTACGCCTTTTGATTTTAAACAACCATAAGCTACATCATATTTTCATATGTGTCAAGAACACATTTATGAGTCGAATGAATTAAAAAAGCAACTTGGTAAAATACAAATATCATAAATGTCAATCATTGTAAATATGAATGTTGATACATGCACATGAACATGGTTGTAATGAACAATTATTAATAACACAGTGCTATTACAAAGTTTCTACTGTTTCGGACAGCTATCATTTGCACAGAGAGTTATCAATCATATACTGAACTCATTCAGCCCTGGTGACGTCCTGAGTCGTCTTTTGCAAATCAAGGCCACCCTTATTCAGGGTAGACTTCATTTGGCTCGATTGGTCATTGTCGGCTCGGGTACTGCTTACATGTACCACGGGTACTCTTAAGTATACTTACATGTACCCAGGGTACGGTAAATATACTTAATCGTACCCGATCGATTTTAGAATGTACCCGAGTTATATTCCCGCCAAAAATCCGATGTCGTTAAACGCGCTACCGATTATCTGAAACGAACTTCTCTTACAATAAAATGCATCAGCATGCTTTTTGAGTATAAGCTTCGATAATATAGAGGCCATTTTACAGAAAATTGACATGAATGTGAATATACTGACTTAAAAAATAAATAGCCGTCAACGACCGATTTAGCGTTAAAATTCCCGGGTACGTTTAAGTATATTTACCGTACCCGGGGTACATGTAAGTACTAAGCATACTTAAAAGTACCCGGGGTACATGTAAGTAGTACCCGAGCCGACAATGACCAATCGAGCTGAACTTACCTGTGTGTACCTCAAGAATATATCGTTTCCTTCATGTAAAGACAATAATTATTCAATACATTTGCAATTTAGCTAATAAATATTAATGCGGTATTAAAATGTTCTTACAGTTTTCAGTACTGAATGAGTTAAAAGGTTTTGTAATACTAACATCCCAGATCTCAGGCAATTTTCTATCAATTGAATACAATACATCTCTATTTACAGTTGCTAAATCATCATCAGTGTGTCCATCTAGCAATTACACTTGAACTGTCATGTGAGAAAAATGCATGACATAATATTGCCACGCATTGTTATCCGATAATGGGAACCAATACTATTGAAATACCATTTCAATATCAGTTGAGTCTCTTTTGTGGTCAGGAGTAGATGTAACAGGCCGTTTTCTTCTAGCACTATTTGTGGAGTGTTTTCCAGCCTTCTTTTTTATTTAATTTAAACTGAACTTCTGGTAGGTCGGTGAAACAACTAAAGCTTGATTCTCGGCCAAAGTTGTATTCAATTTCACCACTGGAGTTCTTTTATAAGCAATAACTACCCAAAAAGATTGGCAAATGCGCATCATGAACTCCAGCTGTACACAAATATTCAATTTAAAGCTGTATTAGACTGCCCAATCTTTCTATTGATGACCTAGGAGGCAACCATTTTCTTGGGTCACAAGTCCTACAAGAACCTTTGCTCTCATCTTGTGACTTCCCAATTGTCTCTGCCCTAACTTCGTCAAAGGATAATTTCAAGTGTCGAAGCCTCTTTGGACAGAATAATGTTTTTTAAAACTCAATGCAAAGTTCAGAGTTGAGCTGCACCTTTCCATTTACAAAAGAAATTAAGTTCTTTCGAAAGTGAGGATTGTCAAACATAGGTTTCAAAACAGTATCATAAGACAACTGATAACACTTTGGAATGAAATCATTCCCACCAATGCACAGAGCTATAGCAATTTTACAACCAATCATGTTGTCTTTAAAGAATTCCTATAATAGCTCCAACAAAGCTGTTATGTTGTAAATGCCACTCTTACCATAAGGCTTTTGCAACTCAACGTAAACATTGTTTTTGAACTTTGCATTTTCTTTTCGTTTCCAATGCCAACTAAGTGCAAAGAGGTGAATACATATTGCATCAATGTCCCCAGGTGTCACAAAACAAACCACAGAGTCTCCAGCTTGCCAAAGGTCTCTGTAATAGACCAGCCAATCTACAACAGCCATTTCTGCTCCTCTTTTACATTGCTGCACGACTTTTTCTCTGGTAACACACGGTGGGTCTGTCTTACAGCCATCATGGCTACTGAACTGGACCCATATTAACTCACAATATTCTCTGCAGTCACACTGAGCACTGGAGCTACCGCATGGATGAGGTGTGCAAGAGCATTGCTTACTCTTGTACAGCTCACTGTCTATGACAACTTTAATGTCTCTATCAAGAACTAGAGAAGTACAATTCTCTGCCATATATGTACTGATCATGCGTTTTCCAGCTACGCTTTGGTAACAACTTCTGTATTGAATGTACTTTCATTCAGAAACGTGGCAGTAGGTTTTGAGTGGTCTACGTCTCTTTGTTGTGCAGTTTTGTGACGCTGTTGCCTTGTACTTGCCTTCAGATCATCTGGTGTGAAGGAGTATGTCTCTTCAAATATAACCATTTTCGAGACGTTTTCTGCATGTTTGAGATACTTTCTCAGCATTGATTCAACCACTTGAATGTATTCTTTGCCAGATTTAACGTTTCCAAGCTTGGATTTTACTCCAGCGAATTCCACAGTACATATTTTCATATACTGACTTACGTGTTTTGGAATTAAAGTTACACCAAGATGGATAAAATGCTCAAGCGCATGTTCAGACGAACTTTCTTTCATGCAGGTTGAAATCAAGTTTTTTAATGCTCTCTGCATTCCATGACTTTTGGTTTTGAGCTGTCTGCTTTTAACCACGCTTGACATGCATTGTTGTCGGATGAGAGACAGTCAATCAATTTAACTTCTTTTGCAACTCATTTCTGTCGTTTTTCTTCTTTGAATTGTCTCTCAGGCTTTACAGATCTGACACCTTAGCGTTATTCCAGTGCTGCGTTTTGCCCTTGCCACCAGGTCTTTTGGGCCGTCTATTTGATCAGCTGCTGGCATATCATTTTCGGTAAGGTTGAACATTCTTTCTTTTGCCAGATATCGCATCAGCAGGAATTTTCCTGTCCCGTCGCTGTGTGTATCTAAAATTGAAATTGGCAGGACTAATGGATCTTTTGTGTATACATTGATAGGAGTGTCATTCTCCTCTGTTGAGAAACCATTTCGTCTTAGAATTAACGCCGTGGCTGGGAAGATATGAGCTTCATCAACAGGTGTGAGTTCCATCCCAAGCTGATCATCATCTACCTGGGTTTCCATACAAGCTCTCGGATGACCTGTTTCATTCAGCGAGTCAATGAGAGACATCCTACATGTCACAGATGAAGCATTTGAACCAGACCTAAATCCTTTCAAAACATCAAAATGATCCATATCTCTTTTTGTGTCACACGCAAAGCTGCGATTGCTTGTTTTAAATGGAGTACTAAACAGGGTTTCTTTCAAATGCCTATGAAAAATGCCCGCAGAATAATGTTCATACAACAACTACACACAATAAGGGGCATATAAACTAGCATTGTTAACAAAAGAAAACAGTAATGAACCTTTTACTGCTGCCAGCAGCAGACTGTAACCGACAGGCCCTCCTAGTCTCTGCAAGAGCAACTGCTGTTACATTATCACAATGTCTCATAATGTCAACATGAAGAGCAAATGTTGCATTTTGTGATGAGCCAAATTGTATGTTCTTTTGATATTTGTCATACCAGTTCTCAGACAATTTGCTTCTGTCTGAAGATTCCATGTCATTCATGAAGGCCTCCAGCTCGTCATTGTTTAAAAACTGAGCAAATGTGATAACTAAGGCTAGATGCAGTGCTAGAGCAATGCGCCTTACAAACCAGTTCGCCTTGTCGATGTGCGCGATTGAAACCAGTTTTGTCCATTCATCATGATCTTCCTCCCTCATAAATTTCAAAATCTCAATAAGACCAGCCTCTTTGTATGAGCTAAAGAGAACTGTTATCGTTGATTTTCTTAAATGGAGAAGCGAGAATTCAGGAAGAAACACTTTGTATTTCTTGTTGGTTTCCATTAGCCTGAGAATGCATTTTCCTATCTTATTGTCAGGGCCACAAAGAATGCAATTTGACATTTTGCTATTGTCCGACTCTCAACCCATTTTCAGTAAGACATCATCAAGAATTTCCTTAATCTTTGTTATGTCGTCATCACGACCAGTAGCAGGAGGTGGGTGGCGACATAATAAAGCTGGAACTGTATATTCAGTAAATCCAAATGACTGCAACAAGTCCTGAATGTTTTCACTTGGCTCATTCACCTGATCGTTTGACAAAATGGACATCTGACCAAATGGCGTTTCAAGACCTGACATATTCTGAACATCTTCATCACTTGAGTAACTGCCAACTAGTCTGCTCTCAAGGTCCTCCTCATGACAGTTGTCTTTTGAAAACAGCTGCAACAGCTCTTCAAGATCAACATTTCCTAATCACTGTTGTTTTGGCCATCTCCTGAATATATAAAGAAGGTGTCAATTGTTTTAGTGGATTGTGCTTAAACACACTCACTAGGCTTGCGCTTGACATTTAATAGCAAGAAATGGGATCAATGATACATATAATGTCTACCGTAATCTTATGTCTTTTTCTCAAAGTTCAAATAGACCCAGGAAAAATGTTGATCCAATGCATTTATTAAGACTTTAACAGGACTTTTATTTCATTAATAGACTTAGATAGTAATGTTATTCAAAATCACAAGTATTGACGACAAAAATTATGTTTTACCAATATAATATCACGGGATCCGCAAAGCAGAAATTGATTTGAATGAAGACTGTAATTGGTAGAAATTTTAAAATTCGCCATTTCTTCACTTATAATATTTCATTTAAGTTAGTTAATAGTTACAATATATTTACTCAGTACACATTCTTACATGTCAACTCTAAGGTACCGTATATACCTCCACAGTATCA
Source organism: Dreissena polymorpha (assembly GCF_020536995.1). Taxonomy (NCBI): domain Eukaryota; kingdom Metazoa; phylum Mollusca; class Bivalvia; order Myida; family Dreissenidae; genus Dreissena; species Dreissena polymorpha. The sequence goes on along the minus strand of NC_068361.1, from coordinate 99,210,773 downwards.
TAATGCACGTCTACACGGCCATCTGTATCCTCCTCATTGCCACTGCGCTGTTTCACAATGTCACCGCTGCATTCTAACTGACTCAGTCTGAAAACAATAACTTTACTTGAATATTGTCAGAATATTAATAATTGATAATCTCCCCGAAACACAAAACCACACATCATGTATGGGCCAAAGTTCTGATGAGAATTTGAAAATTTATGAGACGTGTACATTTTGTCATTGAAAAGAGGGTTCTACCTAGCATAAGTGTCACCTACTTGTAACATAGACATATGCGGGAATAACTTTTAAATTTTAATAACAGATTTATAACTTGTACATGTCAATTTCTTATTTTTTCACAATGAGGTTTCATTCCTATTATAGAAGTAGAACATGTACAATTTCAAATTTGAGAAGTGTGTTTGTTTGTGTGTGTTTGTTTTGATGTTAATTGTGTCATACATACACGCCTACAGACAGACAGACAGACAGACAGACAGACAGACAGACAGACAAACAGACAGACAAACAGACAGACATACCAACTATGGAGAAGTAACCCCGGAGGTTTGCTAAGGCAGGTGACAATAAAACTTGCAAATGTTCATAGCAGTGCATAATATATGCATACCTGGTAGTTTTTTCCAAAGCCTGTTTGATCCAAATGTCATCAGCCTGGAGAATATTCCTGCGCTCTGTGTTCATCTGGTTGTAGTTGCAAAAGAGCACCTTCCACATCTTCCTTCTGAAGTTTCTCTTGAGTTTTGCAGAAACAGTTTGCACTTGTGTCACATTCTGAGAGATGCCACAGTTCTGTTACAGAGTGATCAAGTGGCAGGCCTTGGAGTGCATATTTGCTTAGATCGGTTTTCACCAGGGTTTGGCTCAGCAACATATCTTAGTCGAACTAAGTTGTCTAGCATCAATATTAGATGACATTGTCTTAGGTTGACAAGCTGTTTAACATCCCCACCTACGGAAGAGTACTGCAGTTCATGTTGTGTTAAATATGTATTGTAATAGCACAAGTCCAAACTTGCATTTTTCTTTAATTGATTTTCTGCTGTTTTTGAGCTTGTAGTTGTCCCAAAGGCCGATGTTATGTCAAACAGTGAACTTGTACTTTTGTAGTCTACTAGCAGGTCATTTGTATTGCTCTTTTGGAAAACACCAGCAAATTTGAAGTTATGCAGATGGAGCAATATGTCATAAATATTGTAAAGTTTCACAAGTGTTTGCTGATAAAATTGTATTGGGGTTTTATGCCTCATTACTGTGTTCTTATTTATGAAATTTTCCAAAAGAATTTGCGTTATAATTGTAGTCTCCAGATACCATTCTTGAGTGATATTTAAAGAGTTGATGGTTAAAGGCTTAACTTCATCTCCTGGCTAACATGAAAAGCAGTCACCGTTTGATTCCTCAACGTCTTCAATATTGCAAATGAAAGATTCTCCACACCATACATTTGATAGTTGTAAACGGTTTGTCTCTATTTCATCACAAATAAATTTTTGCAATGCCGCACTATCGCAGAAGTATACTTTCTAAATTAATATGCCATGCCTCCTCCTTATATGGTAGAAAGCACGGGAGCAGAAGTCTTTATCATTGACAAGCTGGGGTTTTGAGTCACACACAACAACTTGTATTGACTTGTTCACTAAGGAATTTGTGATGTCAAAACATACAACATGTTCCACTGTGTCTGGATAGTATAGTTCAAATAAGGTTATTAAATCATCATCAATTTGAGAAGGCAAATGTTTCTGTCCAGTGAATAAAGTCACTAGAGAATCAGTCTCAGCTGTTTTAAATCTAGAAAGTTTTTCCTTAATCTGTCCTTTCGACGTTGCAATCCACTTCTTACAAATATCTTCCAATACCAGAAGTGACTGGAACTTCGCAAATTTTAAGTTGAGAAGATTTTCATAATTAATATCAATTAGAAAGCTTGTACATCTTAAAAAGTGGTATTGAAACCAACGAATTTTGATCCATTCTTCATTTGTAAACAGTTGTCTGTGCTCAGCTATTAATGTTTATATAATGATTTAATCAATGTCATCAGTGTAGAATAAAGGTGATGACTCGTGAATGTTAGTCTTGGCTATAAGTCTGTATAATTGCAGAGAGGACGATACACTATCTTCTTCACACAATAGCTCAGTTTCGACAATCTGTGCTATATTTGCACATGGCTGTGAACTGTCTGTATGTTGAAAGCAGTTATTCAAAACAGGACGAACTGGTAAAACTTCCGTTACATCTAAATCTATAATTCCAACAGGATATTTCTAAGTTCTTCTTAAATTGAACTTTTTCAGTTTCTGATCAGTCTTCTTTAGATAAAAATAGAAATCTTCAAGACGAATAGTATTTTCCTTTTCTGTTCGAGACACTCTGAATAACTTTGAAAACTTCATTATATTCCAGGCCTTTCATTCTGAAAGTTAAACAAATTCAGTAAAAACATGCAACATGCAAAATATTTAAACAGGCTGCCTGATTAATATTTTTCGAAATATGTTTGCAATAATCTTTTGTCTTTAATTCATACTTACCTGACAGTAAAAAAGAAATTTAAAAAAAATCTTGCAAAACAAGTCTACTCTGCTTGTAAATATTACACATGCTCATACAGGCCTGCGATCACACGCATACACACACGCCTGAACGCGCTCGCGTCAACTACTACAAAATTAAAAATTAAACCATCTTTTCCCAAAATGAAGCTTAACTTATCTTTTTTATTAATGATTGGAAAAAAACACACATCTCGACCAGTGCTTTAAGACACACTCTTTATAAATTTAAATGGGTTGTGTCAACTTGCAATATAAAAAGCTATAACATATCGGAAACTGAGTTGCGTCTAAGATTATACAATAGCAAACAACTTCAGTGCCTTCAGTGCTTTGATTAATTAATGTTAAACAACCCACTACATGACTGTATACCAACCCATTACCTCATTAATGCTGAATGTAAAATGAATAGAAGACGTACGTGTTACATATACAGAAACAAACAGTTGGTACACTAAATGATGCATCATGTTTTATTTTATTTACATACAAAGATCATTAAATCTAATTCAAGTTAATAAGATTGCTGAGACCCAGTTGCAAATGAGCATACCTGCAATCATCGTTAAAAACGGTTTAACCAGAAACACGTCATATTGATGCCTGGGCGCATAATCATGCCAAACTTCTACAGGAGTTATTATAGTTTGTGCGGTCATTAATCTGCAGGACTGACACTCAACATTAACAATTATACATAAATTCAACTTACCTTCTCTTTTCAGATGTCTGTAGAAATGGTTGTTGTTGAAAAAAAATCAAAAATTTCCGCGCAATGTTTATTATGCACAAGGTATTAAATCTCGATTTTTAACAATTTTTGCATGTGCTTCCATGATTTTGTAGTGAATAAAACAATGTGTAGCTGTGAAATACTAAAAACGCAGAAGGTACCTCAGAATTGAAGTTTGGGCATACCAGCCAACTTCTTATCAACTACAATGGCCCCTTAATTAATCTAATCATGATGGGTTGCTGACCACAGCACACATTAATGGGCATCTTGTCATTATCTGTAACTGTACATATGGTTGTCACTGACCAGCCTGAATGAGCGCTTTTCCTGGCATTATTCTCTGGACTGTTTAAATAATAGGAATCATTGTTATTTTTAATTGGTTTTAACATGTTGTTAATAAAAAAACAAGAACGCTATTACTAGTATATGAAATTAAGTAAAGTGGCGGATGCGAAACACGTCATTTAATATAGCCATACAGTGTTTTTGTAAATACTTTTTGTATTTTTTGAAGCGTAGAGAAAACAGCAAAACAGTCAGGTCTAAAAAAAATTATGTATGACACGAATGAACCCACACCCCTAATTCCGACTTTGTATGAGACTCGACATCTTTGGAACAAGAAATATCTCATAAGCAATATGTTCGGCGTCATGCTACATTAAAATGCCCACAAAGCTGGTAAATAAGGTTTAAACATGACTATTCAAAACAGTATGAACACACATTACTCATACGCTTATGAAATACCAATTTATATAGTTACATATTTAATATAGGATATTAGATATACGTGCATTAAACATTAACATTATTTACATCATTAATTGTTAATTTAATAGGAATACTTAAAGTATATGTTCTTCGAGATTGCGATAATTCACGCAAACTTGTGTTATATAGCTGACAATGCATAAAATAACAACACAAAAAAACATTGTAAAATAACTGTGTCCTGTATTTTCTAAAAAGTAATGTTCAACGAATCAACGGGTCTTGTTATAGTCTGACCCTGAAGTGGCGCTGCCCGTAAGGATATAATTGTATCATAATTATGCTATGTGTTAACGCGATCTTGAGCACATATATTAGACAATAGTCAACAGTATAAAATTGGTTAAAATTAAATAATGGTTCAAAATTAAATAAAAAATCATCGCAAAAACGTTTATATGTACTCAATATACACCAGGTAGATTTACCAGCCAGTCTGGTCTATTGCTATATTTAGACCTTTTACATATACAGTAGTTGATATAATCCGCCAGAGTTTGTGAGTAATTATGAATACGTATTTAATACGAGATTAGAAACGAGGTGAATGAGCAATGACAGATCAGAGATCTATTTGTGATAGTTCAAGAAGATATAATAGTAAATAACTTCATTGAATACAAGTGTGCCTTTCAAAGTAAAACCACTATAAAGCAGCATACAAAGTTAAGATATAAGTCTGATTTCCAAATTGTTTCCCCATTCTAATAAATTGGTAGCCAATGGCTGATAGGATGTCTCTCAACTTACAATTGCAAGGTTAAGATGTAGCATTCGGGTCTAATAGTGGGGGAAATTCTCCAACATTCCATGACCTAATGATGAAGGCCAAAATCGAGGATCAGACAGGAGGTAACTTCACACGCTAGTTAATGTGATTGTACAGTTTCAGAACTCTGGCGGCAATACATTTTTAGTTTCACGCGACACTAGCGGTCATAACCTCGGTATAAACACTAAAGTATAAAGATGCATCTACGTTTGTAAAATTTCAGTATCAATATTTCTTGCGCAACTGAAGTATAAACACACATACAATTAGGCCATAATTCCGATTGTGTCAAAAATCTGCGAACCAAAATATGGAGGTGCTTTAGTTCAAATGTTGGATTCTATGTGTGTGAATTATGCATTACACAAGTTAAAACATGAACTCGTTTGCTTACGAGCGATGCCATATCTGCGGTTATGTTCGTTATGTAAAAAACAAAAAACAAAAAATGGCGGTGCCTAAGTTCAAATGCGTGTTGATATATTATTTTCCGACATCCGACCCTTTTTAAATTTACGCGCGACACAAAACAAATGGGACGGGCAGACAGAGGAAAACAATATGCCCCCATTGAAAAAAGAGTACACCAAACGATATGAAGTACGCGTTGAACAACCGTGAAGATAATAATGGTTTAGAACATTAAAACATTAAACGGAATGCGTTGCAGTTTTTTTTTGCTATAATCAACTTTTGTTCAATCATGTGCCATACGATCTGTACAGTTATTCATACATTAAATTACATTTCCTTGTGTATTTATTTATAGACAGACAGCTATTCTGCAATCCGAATTGAAACCATATTATTTCGATCGTATTCATACTCGCATAGTATCCGAAACACAATAGCCAAATTACTAGTAACATAGTTTACAGATAAATAGAAACGTTTACAAATTTAACATAGTTTACAGATAAATAGAAATGTTTACAAATTTAACACGACGATTATTATTATAGTATACAGGACACTTGTTCAAAACTGAACCTACTTCAAAACGATAGAAAAAGCAAATTTTGCAAACTTACCAATAATACCCGTGTGGGTAGGTATTTAGCGGGTTAAACAAGTTGTTATTTAATACGCATATCTTTTTTTTAAGAAGGCCATCTTACTTTAACTCTAGTTGGACATGCAAATTCTAATTATCTTTAATTGGATTTAAGAACTATATAGCTCTGCAGGGCAATTAATTCGTGGTTATTTCACTTTGAAACAAGTTAGTATCAACAATGAAACACATATCATGTTACTGACTGAGACGTCACGCGAGTGCACGTAACATTTCGTGTATTTAAAAAAGTTCAATTATTTAAATAATTCGAAAACATCAGATTCAAAGCACTTTACCTGCTTGTCGGTATATAACAATCTCGCATATAGTCATATATGTACTTTCTGTCATGTTATTTGATGACATTCCATTCGAAACTCGTACAACATATACTTCGCGTGGAGGAGCCAGTATCGTCATCGCAAATGACCGGTTTTTCAAAGTGAACGCTTCGTCCGGAAGTGATTGATCCTGTCTGCCCAGTAACAATGCGATGTTGTCAAAATTAAAAAAGTCTGCAAAAATACATACATATACCATGTATATAAAGGTTATCCTGACTTTATTAGATAAAAATAAGTTGTTTGGACAATCTTTCTTCCCTAATATAACCAAAATAACTTCATGTTAGACAAAGTTCATATCATTATAATATACCATCATTTAGTATCAATTTAACACGGAACAGTAAATAATATATCTTGAAATTGTTACACAATTTTACATTGGGTGTTACAATGACCAGTTACCTAAAGCCGTTAGCGATTATGTTATACTAACGTATTAGGTTGGCGAAATGTATGATAATTTTTGTGACATGCGAAAGTGTGCAGAAACTTCGGTAACGAAATAGGACACCTTGTTCTTCTGAAAAATGATTAATGCGAGAAAACAACGTAAAGGAGCAAAGCAAGGTGACGGCCTTGTGTTTGTTTGATCTCCATGTTCATGTCGGGAAGATATTGTGAACATACATGGGACGATATATTTCAGATCTGTAAAATCCGACGGACGCTTCGTTATTCGATGAAATAATAAAACAAATCTTCAATTGGCGAAGCTAAAAATGCCTTTGACAAAATCATCTTTGTTCGGGACGTTCTAGTAGAACCAACCATATTGCAATCATGCCTACAAAGTTAAACGTGGAAAAGCTAGTTGGCCAGCTGATATTACGCACGAATGGCACAATCACTCTAGCCCAACCAATGTCTTGTAAGTACAAACACATGCTGAGAAGCGTATGTAGTCCCGGCAACATCAAAATAGTGGAAATAATCAAAATACAGAATTGTTGGAACAAAAAGGAAGGGCAATCAAAGCAATTCTTGATTTATTTAATTTATGAACATCAAGCTTATTAAAATTGTAAATGACCCTACTGTACCGCAGAAAAAAGGTTTACCCTTTTAAAGGTTTAAAGGTTTTGGCAATGTAATTATTTCTCACGATAAATCTCGGCTTCTTTTCACAAATGTTAAGGGTTAGGCTCGACTAGCCTTATGTGACATTAAGGACTGTTTTACAAGCTATATCCACCAAATATTGACCTTATAGAAATGCTGCTGACAGCCATACGCCAATTAATCTAAGCCATGTTCACACAAGATCGTGTCAAATACCAAGAATTGTTTTCCGGTACATAAGTTTTCTCGCCCGAGAGGAAAGGGGTCACCGCTGCGTTACCTTGCATACATCGATGGGCTGATAAGCGAGCCTATGAAATATTGAAATAGTATATGTCTGTGAAACAAACGACTTGTGTGCTCCGACAGTTGCAGACGACATGGATCTTGAGGCATTTGTAAAAAAATAAACTAGATGAAATGCTTAATATTCGTTTCAATTATTAAAGAATTGCATTTTTTATTAAAGTCGAATCAACGTACAGCCGTTGCGTATTGTGAGCACGGCCATCAATTCAAAAAGACAACATTTACGATCCCGTACCTATAGAAGAGAACGTCACACACCTGTATATAACAGCGTGCTTTCTACAAAGGAACTTGTACATGAGGCATGCGAAAAGCTCGATATGACATTCTGCGACTAGAGCAAATCAACAGATACTTTAAGCGCCAAAACATAAATGACGATAAGTATACAGATCAGCCGTTCAGCTTAAAGCCTGATATGAATGTCGACAATAAAGTAACTGCACTACCAAACATTTCATAAAGCTAGAAGCCGCGCATAGATTTATGCAGGGATTCGATACATGTACGTCAACATATTTCTGCTTGTGTACAGCGAAAACCACTTCAATTGCAATTATGATTACAAGTTAAAGTTCATAGGCCAGGTTTACTGATTTGCACTTTAGTATCAAGTAAAGGAACACTTTATTGCTTCAAGAACTGGAAAAAGTGCATGTTTAGTTTCAGATGTTGAAAGATTCTTACAATCTCTATAAATGTCTTAATGATTGCATACACTCGGGATTCATTCCATCGAAGAAAAAGATCGTGGATAACGCAGTAAGAGATAAATCAAAATTGGAATGACTTCAGAGTAACAAGCTGCTGTAACATTTGATATCATCAAAGAAATTCTCACCGACGTTGGATATAGCAAGTTAAAATCCAAGCTTTCGGTCTTTCTTTGGACTATACTTAATAACATCAGAGTAAAGAAGTGTTCTCTATACAATTACTGCGAGAATAATATAAATTGTGCGTTGCATTTTTTCTGTTATTCTGAAGAAGCGCTCTGAAAGTTGTTATGGGGTGCCTCTAAACGGTCGTATCCGATTATATTCATTGATTTATTGTAATCAACGCTGACGATAATACCGTTATTTTGCTGAAATTGTGCTGAAGAATTAAGGATAGCCCTTTTGTTAATATTGATATAACTAAGGCATTCAAGTAGCGATAAGAACTGATAAATGTATTCAGTTATATACAAGTATATATATATATGTCTTCATCATTTTTACATTTGTTTAATTATAAGCATTATAAGCACATAATAAATACCTTACTATATATAGTAACAAATAGTTCATGCCATTATCACTATTGCGGTTCATTATAAATAATTTAATTATTATTATTTATAATCGGCCCTCAGAATGTGTGCGCGCGAAGTTCAACTGGAAACAATGGCGTCCACATTCAGTATTAGTCACAAATCAACGAAATAATCAATCTTAATAAGATTATTAATTGACAGATAGCAGGCATTTTGGATAATACAAATATCGATTGAAACTGAAACTCTGCTTCACATTAGATTGATGCTTCAATTTGAGCTATATTTGCCCATTCAATCAGTATGAGTGCACCCACTCACGTTGCGAATGTTCTTTGAACGGTCAACTTTTCGATTAATAAACTAGCACAAAATTCAGCAATTTTTCAAGTCAAGGGATAATAATGTCTTTTTAAATCATAATGAACAAATAGTTAGTAAATAATTAGGAAAACGAATTTGGCATTCGCTCATATCTTTTCATTCTCCCGCAAGAAGGAATGTAGTAATCGATTCTTCCGTCAGCCCGATCCATCGACCCGACCGTCAGTCTGTCTGTCAGTTCAGTTTGTGCGGAGCATATCTAAGGAAGTATTTAAGGGACTCAAAGCAAACTTCAAATAAATACAAAGGGTTTTAGGACAAATGCAAGTAACATACTATCCAATCGGGATTTAGATTGTGTTTGCTTAATAATTATTATTTAGAGATCAGCTATTTTGAGCAAATGCAGTAACATAAAACGTTTATGCACTAAAATATATCAGAGTTTCCTTTCTAGCAATCTTAAAGAAGACTACTACTACTACTACTACTACTACTACTACTACTACTACTACTACTACTACTACTACTACTACTACTACTACTACTACCACTACTTCTACTACTACTACTACTACTACTACTACTACTAATACTACTACTACTACTACTACTACTACTACTACTACTTCTTCTTCTACTACGACTACTACTTCTACTACTACTACTACTACTACTACTACTACTACTACTACTACTACTACTTCTACTACTACTACTACTACTACTACTACTACTACTACTACTACTACTATTACTACTTCTACTACTACTACTACTAGTACTACTACTACTACTACTACTACTACTACTACTACTACTTCTACTACTACTACTACTACTACTACTACTACTACTACTACTACTACTACTACTACTACTACTACTTCTACTACTGCTACTACTACTACTACTACTACTACTACTACTACTACTACTACTACTACTACTACTACTACTACTACTACTACTACTACTACTTCTACTACTACTACTACTACTACTACTACTACTACTACTGGGTGAATATTTAATTAGGTTCCATTTACTGTCCATATTCAACAATTATCTAAATGTTAGACATTAACAGAGATAAGTTTCATAATTTCAATGTTAAATAATATGTTAACAATATTAGATAAGAGTTCTTAGCAGATCACACGCTTAAAGCAGTTTTCTGCTTTGTCGAAGCAACTACCCCCCATGTATTTTAGTAACGGTGTGTTGTCCGAATTCTTAAAGGGTAATTTTCTTGATTGTTTTATATAAGAATGTCAAACGAAAATAAAAAAACCCCAACCATTTGGAGCTAAATATATTTAAACTTGACTGAATAACAGTTATATTTAGTAGCTTTACTATGAAGAATATTTATAAATGGTCAGTTATGGCTCTGTCCCTATTTTTTCAAGTCGACACCGTTACGAAGAAAATTTCATCTACCGCACGGGAATGATACGGGGATACAACTTTTTCCGAAAAGTAAACATTCTTTCAACCTCTACGTCATAATGAAGCAATGAACAGAGCGCGAAAAATGTGAAAATCATTAAAAAGTAAGCAAAATATTGAACGTACTTTTATTCAATGTCAACACCGTTCTTCCATTTTCTTTGCTATTTCCACTTCCTGTTCTTTTAGGATTTTCAAATATTATGTATTTTTAGATTCCACAAAA
>NC_068361.1:99132380-99197380 GCF_020536995.1 Dreissena polymorpha | reverse complement strand
CTTCCAATAAAAATCCAACTATAAATAATATAAATTGTTCTTGTTTAAACATAATGAAATTAATGACTGCTTAAAAGGCCACACTAAAAAAGATTCGCATTAGTATAATACATGCGAATTCTATTCAATTTAAGCGATTTCTAGTACAAAAGCGGCAGATTGCTACACTTCCTTCTATACGTATAATAGACCCTATTCACGCCTCAGTATCGATTATCTCAAAACGAGGCTGATAACGCATGATAGATTTACACAGTCGGTGCTCAGACAAAAATATATATATATATGTCAAAATCTCAACTAACCGTGACAGGTCATTGATAAATATAGATCTAGTGATTATCTGTTGGATATTGTTTACACTATTTGAAAATCGGTAAGATTCTATTTTCTTGTTAAAATTATGCTTGACGTTTGATTTAAAATTTTAATTGCATTTTTATTTCATGTACTCAGGCCTTGGCCTCGGGCAAAATAACAACTTGGACACTTTTGTTGAATATAATTATACAGCGGTATGACTAAATAGCGAAAAGGGCCCCTTTCCGCGGAAAGGACTTTCGGTGTTCGGAAAGGGCCTAAATTTATTTATTTTCAATCTTTTAAAAACGTTTATTGGTATTTCATAAACAGCACCTTACACTGTGTTTAATTATAAAATGTCATTCAAATCCATCAAGAAATGATTTAACGTTACAATATTTTTGAATTCCGTACGATACGAGTAACGGAAAAGGGGCGAGCACCACGGAAAGGGCTAGTAACGAAAAGGGGCCTCGGCCTTCGGAAAAAGGGGCTAACATTATTTATTTTTAAAAGTTTTAAAGACATTTATTGGTATTTTCATAAACGAAACCTTACTTTAGGTTTAAATTTTAAATTTCATTCAAATCCATCAAGAAATGATTTAATTTTACAATATTTTGTAATGCCGTACGATGCGAGTAACGGGAAGGGGCGAGCACCACGAATGAGCTCGTCGCGGAAAGGGGCCTCGATCTTCGGAAAGGGGCTTAATTTTTTTTTTAAGTTTTAAAGACATTTATTGGTATTTTCATAAACGAAACCATACCTTACTAATTTAGTAGGCTGATACTTTAAGTCATTAAACAAATGAATCCAGATTTCGTATTAGTTTTGGTAATTGTTTAACCTTAAGCGGTTAACGCCTCTGTCATAAATTAAACTTTTAAATCTAGTGCGTTTATTTTATGACTTGTTAAAATGTTTAAATGATACTGCTACAAACAAATTTCATTACGTAGTGGATCCCTTTTTAATGATATTGAGAGACATAATTGTTATTGATTAAGTTGTCAAAATGTACATAATTATCGAACAAATTATCTATGTACGTGAACATACGTCTGACATTGATACTGCATCAGATGACGAAGATATGCCTCCGGTAGATAGCACAAGCTTGTACATCAAAAAGCATAATATTTACATTTTTATAAGAATTCTATGCGATTGCAAGACAGCCGGTACTTTTAAAAGATTTAGATATATATATCCGTCAGACTGCGCTTTCAAGTACTTGTCACATCACCATTAGGTCCCTTCTCATGTGACAAGACTCGTGAATATATTGCTGGTTTTATTTCTTGGCGTTCAATAGCATTTATGGACTGATGTTTTCTGATATTTAAATAATGTGTTCAAACTAAGTCACAATAAGAGGAGTTTTTAGACAACCCATTGTTCTGAGTCTAATTAAACGTCTAAAAAACAGTTACTATGTGACAATGCGATCGATGGATTGCCATGGTTATATGTTTTTAGACAATTAAATACAAAGAACAGGGTGGGGTTGTCTAAAATTCCTCAAATTGTATCTGAGTTAAAACACTTTTACTATTTGCTCATACAAATTATTTACTGCGAGTGTGTTCTGGACTAAACAATTATTTTCTTCTTCTCCAGTTACTTATCAGAGAGCACAGCATCAGTAGACAGCTAACCGAGGAAGCATTGGTCGCAGAATGCGGAGCTTTCTTGCGAGATTTTACTGTCATTCCTACACAAGCCAGCAACCTCGAGAAAATGACCAGGAACCAGTCAGAACGTGGATTACTGAAGCGACAGCGTTTTGGTCGCATAACGGCATCTGTTGCTCATGATGTTAAAAACTGGAAAGAGGAAACTAAGTCTGATGTCTTGATAAAAAGGATCATGGACAGTGACAAAACAGACATCAGTGGATTACCTAGTGTTAGGTTTGGATTAGTTAACGGAAAAAAGCAAAGCAACAGTACAATGACATAATGGCGAAAGAACATGACAATTTTGTGTTGCGGGACAGTGGACTGGTGGTAGAAAGCACATTCCCGTGTTTGCGGCATCACCCGATTCTGTAAGAACTTGCCTATGTCATGGGAAAGGACTTGTTGAAGTGAAGTGCTCAAACAAGCATCGCGATGTTTGTGTTAAGGACAAAACAGACAAAGATCCTACATTTTACCTCGGAAAGGAAAATTTAACTCTGAAGGAGGGTCACCGACACTACACCCAAATACAATTTCAAATGTTTTTGTGCAAGAAACAAGTTTGTGACTTTGTTGTTTATACGAATAAGGGTGTATTTGTTCAGACAGTCTATTATGACAGCACTTTTGTGAGAGACCTTATAGACAGGTGTACAACATTTGCCATGTCGAAACTAGTTCCAGCAATTATCATGAAAAAATGGAACGTGGTGACAATGAATGAGGAATGAGGATAATAAATGTGTTAAATCTTGGCATGCTATAATCATTTAAGGTTATACTATGCTCAAGGTTCATACATGCTAACACTTTTATCAACAAATCTCTTTTTAGTAAAATGAAGCATTTTTTAAAATCTAAAATAACAAATACAATCACAAATTCTACATGGCATATAATTTTACATCTATGTTAAGCACCTTGTGTGTTGTTTTTTTTTTTCCAAAATTTTAATTTTTAATTTTTTGACAACTTAAAGGTTTTTGAAGTAAATTAAATATATAGTTCGAAAGTTGAGCATCTAAGAAGACTGTGTATAATGTGTATAGAACCAAACCGACAGGAATGTATAATATCGTATATGTTAATAAATAAATTGTCAACAGTTCTGTATTTATTATGTTAAGTATCAACACATATCAACAATAAAGCAGCAGCTTTTAATTTCAGCTTATCCAATAACAATTTCATTTGACAAATTCATGTAGAAATAAATGCGATCACCACTGACTGTAACATAGAAGATATCCCATGAATCATTCTAGTTTGTAACCTATTTCAAGGATTCAGTAACTTCTTATAAAAGCAATCATGACAATTATGTATATTTTTTCATAACTGTAAATAAACATAACAGAATATGACCTTTTCATTTTATTTAACTAATTTGGGTTGTCAGAGAACCACATATCTGAAGAATGTCATCAGCATGCTTTACCAGCGATATGGGCAAAGTATGTTTAAGAATTTGGAAGTTCTTTATGCGCTCAATAGCCCGTTCAACGTGGATCCTAACACGGGATAAGCGTCTAGCCACCTCCATCTCCCTGTGTCCCAGCTGCTTCTTGCCCTTGGTGAACGGTGGAATTGCCAATGTGCCCCACACACAGCCAACTCCTCGGAAATTTAGAAGCCTTTATCTGCCAGTACAAGGTCCCAATACTCGTTTATCGTAAAATCCACATGTGTCAATTATTTCCTTGTCAGATACGCGGCCACCCCAACATTTTGATAAGAAACTTATCGCTCCATACGGAGTAATTCCAACCAAAAACTTGAGCGTATTATGGTGTTTGTAATTTGAATAGGTCTTTGCTCGCGTATCAAGATTGGAAGGCCTTTGAATAAATATTTCACTACAGTCTATTATCACTCTACACTTCTTGTATTTCAATTGGAATGACTTCGGCATGTTTTTGAGAATAGTTCCCTTGCCAGGCCATCTTATCAAAAATTTCAACTTTTTTACAATTATCGGCACACAGTTTGAAAAAATCTTGGAGACTCGAGTTGGGCATATGTTGAATCTTATAGCAAGATCAGCGTTTGTTAAGTTCAGTTTGAGTTTCATCAACACAAGCAGGAGTTGATCTCCATTGTTCAAATTTTCTTTTTTTTTTAATGCTAAGGCTGACTAACGTCAGAATCCACATAAAAACTGCAAACCAGTCAGTGTCTTTATTTCATTATTTTTCATATTTGTATACGTGATTTTTTTCTCCCCTAGTTCTTGTTTTAATGTTCTATTTTCTTCCAACTGTCTTTGGTATTCTTGCTGCAGAGAGCTGTAATTGGATTCAAGATAATTTACTTGGGTTTCAATTTCTTTCAGTCTGGCATCTTTTGGGTCTGGACCAGGGTCAGTTCCTGAAAATGAGGACACAATTTTTAAGGAAAGAACAAAACTTTGTTCAAATGCGGACTGTTTAGCGGACATGGTCATATGCAAATACAAACAATGTTTTAAGTAGACATGCAAATACACAGGCTGTGTGAGCTTTCATTATCTACATCAGTCACTGTATAAGAGGAAAATTTAGCCCTTAAATATATCAAACTGGGTCAGCTATTATATTTCTTGGATGCAGTTTGTGCCACTTTTCCAGTTGATATTGTATCTCACATAAACCGCTATGAACATGAATTCAGTCAATCTTTAAAGTAGTATTTATTGCTTTGCATTTAGTTACTCGTACACAGATCTACTGGCTTCTTTCATAAAACTTTCATGGTTACCATAAACATCATATATTTTTTGGAAAGCTTTATACCTTTTTCGACAAACTTTGGACTGTTTGAACCAAGCTTGAGCAAGTCATTCACAGTTGCAATGTCTCGGTTTTCATCTACCGGTACCGGTGTTAGGGCTAGTCTGCGCTGTACACGTCTCTGATGCCTTGAAGTGTCGATACGTGTTTTAGCCATGGGTATGAAAGAGAAAAATGACGGCACATAACCAGGATGTTCCGGGTCATCAGATGGCTCTCCTAACATTTATAAAATAATATGCTTTATATAACCACTTCGTATTTTGAGACGATTATTCGCCAATTTGCCGTTTTGCAAGACGTTATTTCATTGGTTTGTTTGATTAAGCTTTTATCAAACTCTTTGGGTCAGACAAAGTATCACCGCAATTACAAATATATAACCGCAGTGATAAATTTATTACCGCAGTGACAATATTGTTACCGCGGTGACAATTTTGTCACTGTGGTGATTATACTGATATATATTGTTAGCTGTTGGCGTAAATGTTGTTTTGACCTAAAGGGTACGTCATACACCTGTGTTCTAGGAAGTGTGTCTTTTGTCCAGTTGAACACTGAAGGTGTGGATGTTTTTGTCAAGCACCACATTCCTGTTAGGCTCCAAGTAAAATCAGCTGACAGGAAATGTGCTGAACATACCTTTGTATGGTATACATAAATGTTTGTGTGTGTGTGCTACGACACTGTATTGAATGTATTGTTAAGACGTCTGTATTTCTTATTGTTATCACTTTAAAATTATCCAAATATAAGTGATATAAATAACGTTGTAGTTTGTTTTATTACAAAGCCGTCTCAAGCATTTTAACGCCTCATTTCGACGACGACATACCTGAAGCAAAATACAAAAGAAAAAAGTTTCAAATGGAATTAATTTTAATACAGATAATATAATACTGTATTAAACAATATCACACAACTATAAAGAGTATCGTTCAACATATTTAAAACATATTATTCAAATTATAAATGGGGCCAAAAAAGCCTGGTACTTGGCCAAATGAGCCTGAAAGTGTGGCCGAATGAGCCTGAAAAAAACAGGGACCAAAAAAGATTTGTGCCGAAAGAGCCGACACCCGTTAAAGTTCAAAAGGAAGTAGGAAATCAGCTTGTTACAAGCTAAAGATAAATCCTCACATATCGTTGTATGTATAAAAACAAGGGCAAAACGACCCAGGGCGAACGGGTATTAGGGCGAAACGACTCAGGGGCGACCATGAATTAGGGCGAAACGATCCGGATTCCCTTTGTATGGGGTTTAACCTGAAAAAGAAATTATCACGAAACTCAGTTTCAAATATATGTCCACCAAGTCTTCGATTATAATATTATTGTTTTACATAATACACGGATCAATCTTACTCTGGGTTTGTCATTATTTTAACAGAGTTTTACCCTGTTTCTGCTGTTTATCATTACTATATATTTTACAGAATAACGACCACTTTTCTTTCATACAAAACGTGTAAAATAATTATGCAAGCAGATTCAGAACAAATTCCAAACAATGCGTATCCGAAAAAAGCATCCGCAAGCAGTGTAACATAATTCAATTTTACCTTAAACAAAGGTCCTTCATCCCGTTTGATCTTTATCCAATTTTTTTTCGATTTGGATTGTTTGGTATGTTATGAAAAGGCAATACTTTGTTATATATTGAGTCATTGTTGCAGAATGGAACACAACAGTGATAAGCTGCCATTTTCCTTTGTTTGCGTTATGAGCCTCGTTTTGGAATCAATATAGCCGACTCGTGATATCCGTCTATTTAGTAGCTCGATCTTAGGTTACATAAATAATTTTCTTATAACATCCTTGAAGATAAAACCATGAAACTCCAAAACCCAATCAATCAATATTTTTAAGCAGAGAAAACTATGTTTACCTCTATGCAGTCAACCATAACGAATTGCGTATGGTCTTTGAAAATGATTTCTGAGCTGCTTTAAGATTTGAGGTTCAACGTACTCGCAAATAAACATCCCTCCACGAAGACCGCTTGATGTTAGAAATAAATTAGTTTTTTTGTCAATGGTAATTCTGAGGTTTTATAAACTGACTAACACAGTGCACATACAACATGGCAAGATAATTCATGAAACGTTTCCGTTTGAATAACATATACCCCAAACCATTGCATCTTAAAATAAAAAGTAATAAAATACAATACATTTCAATTTAATTAGCATTTAACTACTCAATAATTGGATACATACCAGAGCAACAACATCGCAGCCTTTTGAAGCACGTTGAAACAATACTAAAACAAGTATAAAATAAATATCGTCTTTGATTAAACAAAAGTTTAAGATGCATAGCATCACAAAGATTCAGATCATTTTCATGCAATATCAGGAATAAACAGTAATACTAGGTGCAAAGGGTCAATTAACATGACTGAGCAGGTTTATTAAAGGCCAAAACAATGGCATATCCTTAATTGTATAAAGGAAAAAAAGAGTAAAAAAAACATAAGATTGATAATATTTTACATATCTTGCTATTAATAGTAAAGAAAATAACGTCGCGAGCAGACCGGTATTTGTATCAGGCGGGCCAATAAATATAGAAAATAACAGGTTACTGCCTGATCTTTTTGTAATATATCGGGTAAGGCTTAGAATAATATAAACTAATATAATATATTAGAGACTTGCCGAGCCGTTATTTTATTCGTGCCGAGCCTAATATATTACAAAACGGTAAGTCAGTAACCTTTTTTCTGTTTATCATACCTCTACGTCCCTGATTTTGAAGAAATAATGAAAAAAATCGCTAAAAAGCTGCAGTTTTAGCGGAAAATGACTTTTGTCGTTTGACGTGTTAATAATGACGTCATAAGAACGCGCGCTTAATATTTGTAGAACACTGTTTTTTTTTGCTGTTTGTGTTGCATTTAGTGTTTAAAATATATTACATATTGGTATCAATTTGTTTGTTTTGTTGAATCTGATTCGATTTTACTAAAAATGATTACTTTATAGTTGATCCGAGTAATAAGACCATCCTCCACACATGACTGATAGAGAACTTCCTGTTGGCCATGATATAAAAATATATCAGGCAACGTTATATCAGGCAGATATCAATGCGGCGGTATGAGAAAAATTAAACTGGCCCGCTTATCCGGGCCGATTTTTCATGTCTGAAAAGAATGGGATCGCGCAGCCTAAACTGAACAAAATGGCGTCCACATTCAGTCTTAGTCAACGGTGATCAATAAAATTAAGCCACAACTCAAGGAAAGAATCGAATATAATGACAAGTGGAACACAATTCTGATAATACATTTTTTGAAACTGTAACTCTTCTGTACATTTGATTTATGCCTCTATTTGAGCTTTAACAGAATTCATCAAACGCAACTTTAATCCGATGCTCATACGAATAAAATAACAACGATGTGATTTTCCGTTTTCTGTTATTCCATCCGTTTATCTATATTGATATTAAATCACGCTTTTTTAAACCATTGGCCTTGTATCGAATGCTCACCGCTATAAAAAAAACACGATTTACGAAATCCAATGACTTGTCGGAGCGATAACAATATAGAGGATACTAAGTAGGTTAGCTTTGAATGAATAAGTTTATGTTGCGAGGCTTAGAACACCGGGAGCGCGAGCCTTGGCGAGCGCCTTCGGTGTTTGAGCCGAGCAACATAAACTTCTCTCTATTCAACGCTAATCTTAGTATTCTATTTGTCCCATTGATTTATTTTCAACGTGACATTTAACATAAATAGATCTTATAACCTTAACAATAATTTAAATTCATTCTTAAAAGCGCTTAAAATCTATATCTAACAAATGTAACCATGCGTAGTGATATAGACTGTACTTGTTCTGGTACGCAAAATAGTTTTAACACATTTCACACAAAAACTGTAAAACGAGAAAACATATTACCATATGCCTCGATTCAGTTTTACGCAGCATGCAAATTGTAACACATTATGACCGCGAAAAGAGTGTACTTTAATATAATTCATTTGATTTTCAACAAAAAAAGATCCAAATCCAATATTGCGGCGATTGCTTCTGGCAAAATGATGTCGATGTCAACATACATGTACATGTAGATTTACACACAAGATCGTTCTAAACATAAATTTTCAAAAAACTATAGGCCTACTCGCCTGTTTATTTCATGGACGCTGCAGATTTTGATGGCGTCTAGATCTAGCCTTCACATCCCGTTTGTGACCCAAACACAAGATTATCCGTAATAATTCGATTAAGCTTTGAAACATTTGTTGCAAAATAGTAATTCTTACTGAATAGACTTTCTTTGATAAAATAACAAAGACAAAGTTTATTCATCAAAGAAAATACCCTTAAATTTACTTTCATCCAAAAGCAAAACAAATGGAATACTAAACCAAACTACACACCCATAAGTATGTTCTACATACAAAACTTCACATCCAAATAGGCACGAACATTCTGAAAATCAATAACATGAAAAAACTAGATCTACATGTAGATCTAAATCCTTCGTCTCACCGGTTCCATCCGAGGTAAGTAGTCCATAGAATATGCACATTTTCATAATAACATTCAGGATACATTAACATGAAAAAAAAACACGTCTTCAATGTTTTATTCCCAGACACTCGCATACTAGTTTCGTGTACACCAAAAGATGACCTCACATATTAGGAAAATGACGCAAGGACTGTGTCATTTTATGACGCCGTCAATCAGCTGATTCATTATAACGGATGGCGAAAAATTGTCCCTTGACTAGATCGAAAGGTTGGAGGTCGTATAGTTTTAAAGCTAAATTTACTCGACTCTACGTTAGCGATTTCTTATGAAAATCATTTAGTGGTAGAAACAAAAGTAGTCCGTGCACGAGACAGATTTGTTCAACAAGTTGGGATAGAGGTTTGTTTATTTCATGGGGTGTTATACCGTGAATGTCGGTATAAAAATGAGAACATTTGTTTATCCTATTACGATATAAAAATCGATAGTATAACAACGATCGTATAAACTTGAGCTTGAAACTATCGCAATTTTTAGATCAGATTTGGGGTTTTCCAAAAAATTGAGAGTATGGTTTTGTAAACTACGGAAAGATAAAATCGTAAAAAAATGCGATATCTTATCATTATTAATGGAAAAGGGAGGGCATAATATGATAAATAGAATAGTATGTGAGTTTGAGATAAAAAGCCGAGGGCTACCATGGTTCGAGCCGAGCATGATAAACTTGATCTTTATCCAAAATTCACATAATATTCTATATATAACTATCGAAACTTCAAATTATACATTACAAACACACAATCCGAAATACGTTTTGGATTCGTTTGGTGCATAAAAATATTTAAATGTTAAATAAAACCCCTCAACGTCCGAATTGTAGTCTCTTAAATCCAGACAGTTTAGCAAAAACTGATGTGTTTCGTCACAGAAAATACGTCAAAGAGATACGTCATAAATTGCGTAATTATTGAATGAAAATAAAACTACGGAAAGCTGGTTCTGTAATACAATTTAGTAAAGAAACACAATAGTATGATATGTAATATTAAAGATAACACACGGCAGAGCTGGGCCAGATGTCTATAATCGGCCCTAGCCTCATCATTGCCCTCGTTATGTCGGCAGCGGGCCAATTATAGACCTCCGGCCCAGCTCTGCCGTGTGTTATTGTCTAAATATCAATATTAACTATCTTTTTTAAAGAAAGAAAATGACTTTGTGTGTAGGTAGCTTGCATTTATTCATTTTACACTTGTACACGTATAACTTAATAATCAAACTATCATTATTTATGGCTCTAGCAGACTTAATTGAATATCCAAGTAGAAAGATTGCCATGTTAATGAAAGAAAAATATTGTTCTGGTAACATTTCATCAATAATTGCTTTTGATATCTGACATTCCCAAAATAAATGTTCTAAATTTTCTTCACTTTGTTTGCAAAATAAACAAAATGGGTCATCAGATATTTAAATTTTATTTAACAGAAAGTATATGTTTAGTTTGGTTTTCAAGTTCTGAATCAAATAAACACAATTCCTCCTCAGCCGTATTGCATTGGTGCTGAAATCCGGAACGGCTTTAGATTTTTCCGCTTGTAAAAATAGTCAAATTTAAATGAAGAGGGTGTTACATTAATACTACGGTATTTAATTAGTATATATTATATTGTTCCTCTTTTACTTTAAAGAAAGTCTTCATATTTGAAAAAAAGAAACATATATATGTTAACATTTATGTTTTCCTTATATTGTCGATGGTAATATATCTGGAGTTCTACTATTAAGCATGCAGTTTATAAAATTGATGCATGGTCGAAACATTATTTGCAGCTTTAAAAATTATTAAAGATTAATTTTGTACTGTCTTATAAACTACATCTGATGAAATGTTTAATTTTACCAAATGCGCTTTAACAAATAAATTAAATTCCATTAAAACATTGTGTATCCCTCCGATGTCCGAATTCGAAAGTAGTGCCTATTTCTTACGAATATTCCTTTCATCGGATGGCTGGTATAAAATCCAAGGAGCAAAACCATGTTTTCTGAGGGAGTTTGCATTCAGGCAGTTTGCTTACTCTAAGACTTAAATGACACGCTGTTCATTGCAATTTTCCAAATTTGACATTTTTCTGTTTATTTTTACTATTGTACACTAAGAAAAAAGGAAAAAGAAGACAACAACTTAACTTTGACCATTTTTGTAATCAAAACTATGATATTTATTTTATTGAATTCTAACCAAATGCCTGACCAACAAACTTGTCTCTATCTTTTATCAATCGCTTCATAAATCGGTCTTAGTTTGCATTAACCGAATATATGATCATATTCTACGAGCACATTTAAACGATCAAATTGTTATTTAATGTTGTTAGATTCGTAATCGTTAAACATCATAATATTCGTATGAGTTGCTTGCCTTGTTTTCGAAACGGCGACGACAAAACCAAATTAAATGCGAACACAGTTTCATGTATTGAGTGTTTGGAAAATAACAATAATCGAGCTTTCAACTACTGGATATGATTTACAGAGGCAGGATGATAAACGCTGAAGCCAATATGGTATGAACGATAAAATAGTAAAATTCAATTTTCTCAAGCAAAACGACTGAAATAAGAATAAATGATGCAAACGAATCAGTCACATCTTAATGTCGAGAATACATGTAAACACATTAAGACTTTTTTCAAGGAACTAAATTTACTGACATTATGTCTTTATGCCCAGTGCGTTACTAACAATCATGCTTGGGATGTCAAACAAAGAAAAAGAACAGCAGTCCTACCAATGGTTTTCATCCTCTAAAGTCGTTTTTGCATTATTTATATTTCAATATCTAAAAATTATATGTAAACCTTTGAACGTAATCTATGACTGCATTAATAGACAATATTTACTGACAATTTACTTCAGCGGAGCGCGCAATATATCGGAGATGATATATAGACATAACAATGTCACGTCTCATGTTAAAACTAGTTTTGCAACTGACCAATCTCAATTTATCTAAATGTATTCATAAAGATATAGCAAAGTGTTAGATAAGTGTTATTAAACAGAAAACATACACATTGATATATAGTTGGTATCAAGCATATTGCATCAGATTTCCGGATTATTTTTTAAGAGTTTATATTGTTTCAAAATCTATGGCATATGAGATGTTTAAAAATATAGACAAGTCAATGGTTTGAGTGTGATCTTGCAAAGTACTTACATATTATATTTACAAAAAAAAACATTTTTCAAACGATCATTTTAAGACTTCATTCAACTTTCAAATGCCTCTTGATGTATTAATCTTAACTCCTTTAGTGCTGGCTTAAATCATTATTCTAGGACGACGCATGTTGTTTTGCAACACAATTGATAACGATAAAAAGATATTTTGATCCTGATTTATAATAATTTGTAGGATATTTTATCAAATTTTTGAAAGAGAGGTTTGTGTCTGCCGTGTATTGATTCGAATGAATTAGTTTTACGTTTGATAGAGTACTTAATCGAAAAGTCAAGCTTTATAGTAAATAAACTATTAAAGTCGCATTTCTTTTTAACGACACATTATGGTTGCACCGTTGAGCAATTGGTTTATATACATGCAATATGGACCATGTTTAAATATTATGGCAAGGCGGTGATAAGTTTAAATAAAAACTAAAATGATTAATATACAATAAACTGTCAAACACGGAAAGAACTAAAACTAGAATTTAACTGAAGTTCATTATCTACAAGCACTGTACATAAGCAAAGCAAACGCCAAATACATGTTAAAGAGTTTTTGAATCATGAGTAAATTGATTCTAAAAAACTGACAAAAATAAGAAAGCACGTATAAATTGCTGCAACTAAAAGTTGATAAAACGATATTTCAGAGAGCATAATAAAACAGAAACACAATAATTATACTTTGCATTAATGCAAGTAACAGTGAAAAATTGCGCTTTGGTAAACGAGATATATATTTTCTTCGAAACATATTTACAAAGTTAGTCTACAGTAGCAAGCAGGAGATGTATATTTTAGTACCATGTCCTTTATTCATGCCAATTGATCATCATCAAAACTTAACTATATAGCTTGGCAGCACAAGACGATTGAATAATTTGTTTAAACAATAAACGCAAACCTTACACCATTACATCGCAACAAAATATTAAATATAGCCTACGTCAATTAATTAAATCTGTCTATGCACACGTATTTAGACAGTATTAATAAATCCCATATTAAACTAATAATGCAACTTATGCAAACATCAGACGAACAAACATCGTTACAAACTGATACATGTTCCTAATCGGAGTAACAAATAGTCTATATAATACAGCACATTATATGGCATTGTAACATTAATAGTTCTGATAAACACCTTTTTGCTGAACATAGTCCAACATCACATCATAGCAGAACTTGAACTGCATCTGTGAAAGACAATATATGTCATTGTAAAAGTAGAAAACGGTTCGTAAAGTGTATAAATATTCATGTTTGAACACTGTTTCAACTACTTACTCAAAAAAACATACAATCCGTGTTATTGCAACTGTATCAAGTAAACATACTTTGCTGCAGATGAGAAGGCTTTTTCCGTACACCATTGTCTTGACTGATTGTAAAATGTTTATCCGCCCATTCTGTTGTAATATGCATTAAATCTCGTTCAATAAAACAGCAACGATTCTGCATTTTTGGAAGCCGCCACTGCAATCATTGATTATTGGATATAACTAATAATTTTGAATAATATGTTTTTTAAACGCTAAAGTGACAAGAGGAATACATTACTTTTTAATAGTCAATATATAGGTTGGTATTCGAATTAGATTTTATGTTTACCAGCATACTAAATTAAACATTTCAAATACATTACAACTGAAAATGTTGGTATATGAGCTTGTTTTAACAAAATAATCTGTCATCAAGCTCTACTAACTTGTCTAGTAACACTATCGGTGTGTCGTTTGTCATTTCTGGCTGCCAAGTGTGCACCGCCTCTATCATCTCAAGCAGTGATTTCCTGTCTGTCGGTATATCTACTCCTTTCCACGAAGACAGCACGAAGTGTGTTATGGTTTTGTTGCGGCAAGTCTATTGTTTTGTAATTAAAAGAGAGATTTTTTAAAGTCAACAATAACAATAATAGAAAAAATGTTATAATTGAAAAAAGTAAAAAAATATTCAATAATTATTATCTTCAATGTACCTCCTGTGTCATGGAATAAGTTATGTCAACAAATCCATTGTTGTTTGCCTCTTTCAGATCATAGGGGCCTTTTGTTGCATGGTCCCTGTTATTTCTGTCTATTAGTAATTGTTTCTAGCGATGTAAATACAAAGGCTAATACATATATTTATGTAATAAATAACATCATTATTATATATATTGACTCAGTAAAACATAAGATTATTAATTACACTGGTTATTAGTGACGCCTCACGGTGTAATACAAGGTCATTAATTTAATATTGGTCGAGAGCGTAGACCGGCCAAACATACATACACTACCGTGTATTACGTCGTGCGGAGCTAGGAAGAAGACTAGTATTGAATTTTACTGACCGAGGACCATTCTTTCTTCAGAAGTAACGTTATAACAGGTGAACAGTTATTTGTGCATTTTAAATCACTCCATCTCGTTTCTATCATTGGCAATGTTCAACGTTACTGACTGGATATGAAGGGAAACTGCCACAATATGGAACAAGCCGAACAACACACCGTCAGAAAGGTACCTGGCTAAGCCAATCAAAAACGAGTTTTCTGTACAAAGTAATTTACATGTGTTGTATATTTGACGCAAACAATAATATATTGCAACGATAAATCATAACTCTTTTAGTTCTAATAAAAAGCTCCATTGTATACCGCAAACGAACACAAAACAATCCCGATAATTATAAAGGCATGCTTAGTTATAGCCAAATTATTTGTGCATAAAAAACATATTTTTCCATCCAAAACTAATATTACCAGTTTAATGTCATCCGATGCAAGATTAATCACCGTTATTGAGCCAAGTTGTTCCAGACGAGACCAAAACAGAGCCAGCTGTTTCTCGGTTGGTTTGGGAAACAAAATCATACCCGTCTTGTCATCGAATGTCTGTGCAATATACTTACAGTGCTGTGAACTTTTCACATTTTATAAATAGGGTCATAATTCGCATTAAAGCTATTATTATTTGTTAACGATACTCTTTATGAAAATTGAAAACAAATATTTAGTAAATATCTACCAAATAAAACACCTTAGATTAAATCAATAGAATTTTTAATTAGTTAACCTGAGCACAACTTGCTCATTTTGAGGTTTTGTGATCGACTTTTGTCCATCGTGTGTCGTTCATCATGCGTCGTCAGTCGAGCGTCGTCTGTCATCAACAATACTTCGGAGGCCACTGTTATTGCCCCGTCTTAATGGTACATGGCAAGCATATTTGCCCTTATAATTAAGTTGGTCATATTTGAAACCGGGTCACTATAGAATTCACATCTATTGTCCAATCTTCATAAAACTTTGTCAGAACATTTGTTCTAGTAATGTCTTTGCGGAGTTCACAAATGGTTCAGGTTCGGTGAAAAACATGACCGCCAGGGGACGGGCAGTTTTCTTTATGGCTGTATATAAACCTTTTGAACACTATAGAAGTCACATTGTTAATCCAATATCCATGAAACTTTGTCAGAATATTTTTTCTTATGATAACTGAGTCGACTTCGAAAATGGTTTCAGTCTGTTTCAAAATGGCCGCCAGGAGACGTTTTCCTTATATGTCTTAAGTAAAACCTTGTTTACACTTTAAAAGTCACATTTAAATTCCAATATTCATGAAACTTGGTCGAAACTTTTGTTGCAAGGCTATCTATGTTGAAAACTATTTCCGTTTGTTGAAAACCATAGTCCCCAGGGGGGAGGGGGGTGCCGGGCATTATTTTAGTATAAATACAGTAAAACCTTGTTTAAAATCTTGAATTCACATGTATTGTCAAATCTTCAAGAAACTTGGTCAGAACAGTTGTTCTTATGAATTCTTTGCCAAGTTCGAAAATGGTTCCGGTCTTTTAAAACATGGACCCCAAGGGGCGGGGCGATTTCCTTATATGGCTATAGTGGAACTTGGTTCACGCTCTGATGGCCAATGTTATTGTCCCATCTTCATGCAACTTAGTCAGGACATTTGTCCTAATGCAATCTAGGCTTAGTATGGAACTGAGTAACGTGATGTCAAAAGCAAGGTCACTAAGTTAAATCTCAACGAACATTGTAGTAGCACTCTAGAGGTGGCATTGTTTGTCCAATCATTCAATGTTATTATTTAAGAATATCAGCCAAGTTTGAAAATAAAATTGTGATTAGAAATTAAAAAAATTATGTTTTTATGAAATACTTTTGATATTCTCAGAATACGGGTCTAAGGTGATACCTTAAGGCCCATTGCAATCTTTTTAAAACACTGTCTCATTTATTAAAATTCAAAAACATATTCTATTGAATACTATACTCTATTGATACTTTATAAATTCACATTAAGTGGATATTTAAGTGTTTTTTTTTCAAAACTACGTAACATGTCTTACTTTCAGCCAAGTTTCCCCCAATATTGCCATATTCTGCCTCTTGACTTGCCACTGGTATCAAATGTCCTTCACGACTTTCAACACTACGCATGCACAACTGAAATTCCAAATTGTACAGTTCATGTATTAAAAACAAATCTTGAAAATATTTCATAAGCAGGCCGGCGACATGCAAGTTTCATTATTTGGGTTAGTCTGTCGTAGCTCGAAACCTTAGCGCCATTGAGAAGTGCATATGTTATCGCTAAACATCCTTACATA
This sequence comes from Dreissena polymorpha, assembly GCF_020536995.1. Classification (NCBI taxonomy): domain Eukaryota; kingdom Metazoa; phylum Mollusca; class Bivalvia; order Myida; family Dreissenidae; genus Dreissena; species Dreissena polymorpha. The sequence goes on along the minus strand of NC_068361.1, from coordinate 99,180,274 downwards.
TATCCCATATGCAGTTAAAAAATAATAATACCGTGTGTGCGTTTAAGTGTGTGCTATCAAGAATTGTATGCGCTTATTTTTTATGATAATGTACGTCTTGTAATGTTATAGATTTGTTCGTTAGATTTATGTAAGATTTTGTTTCCAAAATTTTAAAATGAAGAAAGAACAAACAAACATGTTTGAATGTTCTTCCATAATACGATGAGTGAGTTTTTTTGACATTGTATAAAATAAATATATAAAATAGATATTTATCCCTGTACTTATGTAGCATTAAGTGTACAATAAAGCAATGTATAATACGGCTTGAATAGTTGATGGTTGTTCTATTTATAAAAACCAAGAAACATAAGTTTCTGTAACATTAAATAACCCTTCAGGTTAGAGTACATGTTAAAGGTAACCGGCATAGACCGCTGGGTGTAATGAATAAGGAAAAAAAGAATACATTTAGAAATAATACAAGAAACACGTCTACAGACCAAACTCTAGTTTTAACTCGCAGATGAAGAACACGAATTTGGTGTGCTATAGGGCTACAGTAAATTCATTTTGACACTTCTACGAACATAGGCCAATGGATACTTATAATACAACACATTATTTGTCAATAAATACTGAAATTAATACTAAATGAATTGCCAAGAACGTTGTCGACGACTAGTCCGGGCAAAACCGTAATTGTTCACGGAAAAGGGCGGTCTGAACAGGAGTGGACACGGATTTTGAATAAAGGATACTAATTTATTTATATATTTTTTTTTTACTTCGAACTGTTTTTCCAGTCGTGTAGTTGTCAAATTTCTGTATTTTCCAATCATGAACTGGTGGACACTTTCGAACTGTCGGGTCACCACGTGATGTGTCCCAACCAAAAGAGCTTCAGCCAGGGCCTCATGTAGATAGGTGTATTGTTCCTGTTTACAGACTAGCACAGTATTGGTGCACAAAGTTGCAATAATACAATAAGCATGTGGATGTGCTTTAATCAATGAGCATGTATCTCAAATATCTATCTGTTACGTCCTATATTTATTCTAAATATGTTGATGGCAATAAATGTTCAACACCATCGCAGTCGCAAATATTTAATAAAGATATGAATTGTTTAAAAGTAAATATACATTTACCTTTGTTTGGACCATGCTAACCTTTTGTTCGCGCAACGCTTCAACAATCTGGAATGGTCTGACACAGTTTTCAATTTGTGCTTGTGAAATAAGATTGTCGAGAGCAATAAATGTTCCTGTTCGCCCAAAACCAGCGCTGTAAATACAATACGTAATATTCAGCGTGGTTGATCGAATGTTGACAGTAGCAATAATTCCCTTTACTTGCAAACAACCCGTATCATTACAAATCTAAATCAAATATCGTATTATTGAATTCATACTAATATACCTGCAGTGAACCAGAATGGGTGAAATGTGCTCTTTCTGAGTATCCACCGCTCTCCAGAAGTCTACAAGACACCAGGCTCGGGAACACCTTTGTCTGGCCACGATTTGAGATGAAACTGCTTGACCACCCTGGTATCATATCCCTGTTGACCCCAATAAAGTCAATACGTACTGAAGAATACCGAAAATATTTAAGTGAATCAAATAATGAATTATCAAATGTATGCTTGTATCTTTAATACTGGTTTAATAGAACACGTATGGGGAGTTAATAAAATAACCGCCCACTGTAGACCGGTTGCAATAACGATAACGATATTGAAGCAGACCTTCATGATTGTAAAAGTCCTGATGTTGTAATCAAACATCTCCTTGACATCAACGTACTTGACGTCAATTCGTCCGTACTTGCTCACACCGTTCAACTCCTCGGGCCAATATTGTAAACATTTCATCTGCATTATAATATTTTGTGTAAAGCACCTTAAATGTGTGTGGCATAATAAGAAATACAATATCAGCGTGTCTTTAAAAGTCAGATACGTTTGCTATAAATGTCAACATATATATCAACAATTATCATATATAAGGTACTCTAATTATGCTTATGTTTCGATTTTAAATAGCATGTACTGAAAGCTCAACATCAGGGATATACCGTTTCCCTTTCAATCAAGCATCACAATCTTGTCCACCCTCTGCTGCCATATCAAACGCCATAAGTCATCTAAATTTTTCTCCGTTGCACCTTTTTAAAACAGACTTGAAATTTGTATGTTATACCAACCGAGTTTAAATTGATACAATATATTCTGCGAAATGTTTCTTTACCGAAAGGAAGAAATTCGCTATACTCAATAAACGGAAGATACACGGAATATACTCTATTGATGTTGTTGTTTGTTTTAAATTACGATGTTTTACTTACCCTGCGAAGCGATGAATTTCTTTGCCTTCTCAAAGTACATTACACAAAAATCTTATTTAAGCATTCAATTAATTTAAGTATTATAAATTACATTTTTATTTAAACAAATCATTAAATTATCTCTAAACGTAATTTATCAGGTTATGTCTGGAACAATTTAGATGAAAGGAAATTCATATTGATGATAAGGATTACACTGATATAACAGAAATAACAACGTTTACGTGTATGTAGCTCGAGTTGATATACTCAGATTCTCCATCGAACTCTATTGTCAAGGGCACACGGTTATAATCGTCTGAAATAAATGACCGTCTGGTATAACATTAAGGACCATTACGTAATAAGACGAATTTCTGGTTTTAAAAATGAACATTTATGATTATTGTAAGTGCTTCTGAAACAATGTCATATGAAATTTATTTATACGATACTGTATTTTGAGTAATTTACCTTTATTTTTTTTTTAACTGGACCTATCAAAATCCAAATACAACTTAACGTACATGCATACATCTGCTTGTAGCGATTCCTGCCTTTGTTTTCGTCGGAAGATGCTATGTCGTGCTTATGGATAAGCCCGCTTCTTAATTTCTTAAATAGAATAATTTTATTGTTACGATGATGTTTAATAATGAAATATAAAACTGATTTTTTAAGTTTATACTTGGACCATTTCGTACTTTAAATTCTTCTTCAAAGAATGTTGAACCACTTCGAAATTTCTCGTGGATGTAGTCCCAGAGTTCATGAATTTTTATTCCACGGCTAAAGGTCTTGAAGCTGTAGTAATCATGGTCATCACTTGGGACGGGATTCTCTTTGCCAGACAACATACTGCTGACATCTACAATTTCAGTAGAAATATTTAAAACATTTTGCAAAGATGTTATGCTCTATATAACTATACTATGCTCTATATTCAAATGCTTGTTTATAAATATTAAACGTTTATATGCATGTTCGTTTACGCCCTGTGGTGCTTTTTAATAGTATGTGCCACCTTATATGTGCAATTGGGCGTTCATCGTTTATTTTCCGAAATGTTTATGATGATGTCTACTGCTCGATACGTATTATTAGTTTCGCCTATACATTTATTCATCTTAAATGAAACATTTTAACTTAAGTGCACTTTTATTTCAAAAATATGTTCACGTATACTTGTTGAAGCGACTTTCGCTTTGTCTGCTACGGAGACGTTTTTTCCATCATTAGCCCGATCGAGATGATCAAATCTCGTATAGAAACTTGTCTCTACTTTTGCCGATGTAGATATTTTAGTACGACATTCTTTACTGAAATTAAATCAATCATAAGATCTGACAGGAATGATATTGTTATTTATCAATGGACTGAATAAAAGTCCGCGACTAGATATAAGTTTGTATTGTAATATTATAATATTGTTACATGCAAAAGTAACTTACGCATGTAGCTTTTGCCGCCTGCAATATAAGGTTAATAAAGTCATTCCTATTATGATAACAACAGCTGCGACGCAACCGCAAACTATTCCAGCCACGTTTACGGTACTACTTTTTCCTATCTGTTTGTGTTCTGAAATTGAACAATATATTTATAAATTGGTACTTAACATATGAAACCTGCTTTATATTTCCTCTGTTGTATGTTCATGCGCGAGTTCTGTGAATGTAAAGAAAAGTTTCGTGAAGCATTCACGGTTAATACTGAAACAATACTTTCTTACGTGTACAGAAACCATTTTCCATCCTGAATCCATCATGGCATTGAAGAGACATTAAGCAGGATCCATTTACGTGATGGCACGTGTCGCAGTGACAGTTCATAGAGCAGCTTTGTCCGTAGAAGCCAGATTTACAGGCTGTATGACAACAATAAAAGGAATATAATGCGAATAGTAGCATGCGATAACAATTTTACACATAATGGATTGTAACAGGATTGAGGAATATCCTTTGAGTTACCGCAGTTCGTTATATAGTTGTAACATTTAATTTTGAGGCATGTTTAGACCTAATAGGGCATGAAGCACAGTATATTATTACATACCAATGTTTTTAACCTTGTGGACAGAAGTTTTCAAAAGGACAAGATGTGTAAGGTATTTGCTATACAAGTCTATATATTATAAAATACATGACGCTTAAGGTTTTTAGAGTGTTTGTTTTTTTTTTAAGTTAAATGATTTAATGATAAGTTGTACGATTATACAATGTTACATATCGAATATACCTTGGTCGACCTTCTGTTGTCAGAAATGTTCATTACCATATGCATTCATTACTAATCATCATATAACAGATATGCTAAATGAAAAAAAGGGCATAAGTTATGTTGTTGTTTTTTTTAAACCATACAATCGCACATTAAAACTGCCTATCTGAAAAATGTATCAGTATTTGCGCAGAATAAAGTGGCAAAGAACTGGCGGTAAGACAAACATTAACAAAGATATAATAACGAAACAACTAGATAAGAACACAACTATATGATAACTAATTTAGCGAAAGCAACCATATGTTTAAACAATACAATTTGACAATTTCAATATCAAAAATTAACAAAGTGCAATGATTATTTAATGTGGAGGCGCTAGCAATAATACTTGAGCACAGCACTTCTCCTTAATGAAATGTATATGCAAAGAGATGTATCACCAAATCATTACTTTATCTTTCAAGTGAATGGGTATACTAATGAGCTCAAATCAAATCTATAAAAAAAACAAAGATTTGCGTCACGTTTACAGTCTCATTTATATCTGCGAACTCTATAATACATTATATTTTAACAGAATGCAACATCATAAACATTCAATTTTTTTTAATTCCAGGATTGACTTAATTAAATCAAACTTACAATCAGGTTACTGTTAATTTCAAAAAAGTAATTAGAGCACAACTATTGATTGCATTATTCAAATGTATGTCAACCTACCCACGCTAAAGTTAACACGTGTCGAAAAGGGACACAATCCCCATTCGGAAATTTTCGGAATATATCAATATAATAATGACATGCTCGTTTGCAATCTACGACAGAGATCAAGATCTCATACATAAGATAACATTAAAAAAATAATACAAACACGATATGAATTAGTGAAAATGTTTTTAATCTTACCAACGCTACAGTTACTGTTAGTCCACCCAGGCTCACATTGCTCATCGGGACAGTTACCGGAGACATGGTTACAGTTGGCACCGTTTAGGCAATGACACTCTGAGGAGCAGTTCAAACCAAATAACCCTTTATCGCACGCTGTAAAGGAGAAACAACAGGAAGTACTATTAGTAGCTATACAGTAATAGTTAACTAGGTTTTTCTAAAATCGTGTCTCGAAAACAGTAAGAAGTATGCTCTTTTGTTAGTTTACAGTTTTTTATGCAATTTTATAAACACCGTAGCAACGTTAAAATATAACATTTAGCTGTCAGCTTTCAAACAATTAACTATTTCCAACGCTACAGTTACTATGAACATACAGAACATGCCTGGATCACAAGCTGTAAAATCATCCCGGAAACCCGATATGCTGTGAGAAGTTTGATGTGCTATGAGAAGTTGCCGATAGATTTCGATGAATTTCGGTAGGGTAAGTAAATCCAGATCTATAATTGTTTAAAGGTATTTTTGAATTAAAATATATTTTGATGTATGCAAAGGAGGTATTACCATGTATGTTAGAAAAATCCTGGTTATTAATATTCAGGTTTTATTGAAATATGGCTATTTAAATTCGACGATGCAGGGATTTGTCCCATATTTAGCACTTCATTTACAATTTTCTTTAAAGGTATGCCAGTGAACAAGTTTTTGCACCGACAATTATATTAACCAATGTCCCCGAGTAACATATCCGCCAGGCTTTCTTAAAACAAATCGTATTGGTGGAAAAATTCGACTTTACATTCAACAAGTTGATGAAAAAATTCTATGGCATGGTGCTGTACAAAGATGTCGAATGGTGCTGTACAAAGATGTCGAGATATGACATGAGTGCAGTTCATTTATAAACTTAAAAGCTCACTATTACAGCTGATGTATGCCCACTCTGATGCATTGTAGATCATTTTCATTAAACTTTGAGATTTTATAATCATATCCGTTCTGAAGCAAAGCTAATTTCTAGCTCATTTGTATCTTTTTTATTGTTTGAAAATCATTGTAAATGTAAAGCAATTGATTCATACAGGTAAAAATATACGTCCGGAATCGAATCTAAACATTTATATTAATATTTTCTGCCTATAGTTCCAAATATGGGTAGACTTTCATAAATGTAAACTAAATTTGGATCTATTATACATGACTTCAAGTTGACAGCTTTGCAAACATCTCCGACAATGCACGCGTGTAAGTGTTTGTTTCTTTTCTTTCTTTTTGGTAATGATATATGCACAATGTAAGCATTTATTTTCAAAACCCAATCCACGCCTCCTTAGAGTTAATATCTCAGATAATCATCGCGCAAATACAGGAAGAAGCAGCAATAATGGGTGTAAAAATTCCATATTACATAGCTTGGTTGTTTATGTGACTGCTAAACAAATTAAAAATAATTAAATCAAACAAGAAACGCCTATCAGAGAGAAAATATAAATAAAATGGAACATTATAAACCCAATGACCTATGCATGTAGATTACAACTGGGAAAGTCGGTCGTATGACGTCACAAAAATCCATAATGACATAATGACGTGAACAAATTTCAAGGGCAGTACTAAATAAGAATATTAATGGGGCTGTGCTACTAATAAGACAAGTTTACGTGATTTAATATTAAGAAGCAAATGAATACAAATGGTAATTCCATTAAAGCGACATTATTGGAATCAAACAGTATATGGATGTTTTGACAACTGAAGACAGAAATGATTTGATGTACGATTTTAGTCCAAATGTAGTTTACATGCAGATTTGTTCATACGACACAATGACACAATTTTATTCAACAGTGAAAAATGCCTATAATGTAGTATTCATGCAGATTTGTTCATACGACACAATGACACAATTTTATTCAACAGTGAAAAATGCCTATAATATCACTAATGATTCCAAATTTTAAGGGAAGAAAGATATAGTGAATCGAAAACCATCAAACACGTGTTTTTAAGTACATAAGCATCGTATCCTTTTGATAAAAACAAGTTAATTAAATTGAAAAAAAGTTTAATATTAACATTTGGTTTAACATATTTTAATTTGCGGACACGCTCAAAACATCTCCATAAAATGATGGATGGGAGATTCCATTATTTAAATGCCATTTTAAAGAAACATTATATTTTGAAATTAAATCACCATACTTAGAGTAAAATCTAGCAAATTTATTTCTTAGGTTATGATACAAGACAACATATAAGGACATTTAAAAAAATCTGGTTCTTCATGAATTAATGAAAATACAGGTAATATATTCATACACAGTTGTTAACATATTATTACTGATAAAAGTTGCGTTTAAAAGTTGATAATCAACGGTTTTGATTGGCGTTTTGTTAATTCTCTCCGTGGATAGTTATATTGAGGACAGTAAAACAGAGGAGATCACTTGGTTATTGACATATCGAATTCTATACATGTAATCAGCATGAACTTGAATTAACCCTTTTAAAGCAAGCACAATTATTCCTTTGGTTGTGGACTCGTGATAATGGTATCCTGACGTTACCCTCGTCTCTGTTTTGTCTCTGTTTTGTCTTGCTGATCTTTCTAAGCTATGGTTACTGTGTATGTACTTATAGTTAAAGTTTTAGATTTTATTGTTTCATTAATTGTCTTATAGCTATACACATAGGGTAGTTTTATAGTGTCTTGTTGATCTTCCTAATCTATGGTTACTGTGCATCTTTTTACATAGTACTTATAGTATAGGTATAATAAAGTAGTTTTATAGTATAATTGAGTAGTTTTGATAGATTTCTTTTGAAACAGTGTTGCAAAATGTATTCGTATCTGCGATACGTCCAATGTTCTTATGTAAAGCGCCTTTGAACGCACTCTCTTGCATGAAAAGGGCGCTATATAAATCCGGTATAATAATAATAATAATAATAATAATAATAATAAATTGATATCAGTACTAAAGACTCCGCTTGTTGTAGCAGTCTCAAAACGATCCGCATAACTTGTTATAAAATCTGCGAACATCAACAGTTATGACCTATTTGTATTACTTCATTTTTGTTGAACTGATTATTTGTGAATTGATTTCAATCGCTGAACTCATCGAAAATTCCATAAAACTGCAAAACATTTCAAGAGTTAATCAGTGTAAATCGGTGGAAATATTTATAATGATATGATTATTCTTACTTTCATTACAGGCGAGTCCTCTCCAGCCTTCTTTACATACCGCAGTCATACATGTGCCCTTGACACTTTCACATGAACCCGAACGACAATTACACTCTTTGGAACAGTTTACACTGTACTTTCCTGGTAGACAGTCTGTAAAAAAAGGTATTTTGAAATATGGTCAGTGCTTAGAATAAGCTATTTCTTTAGCTTTATTAGTCACATTAGGAACTGAATGCACAAACTCTTAGCTCTAATTACAATAATAGTTGCAAGGTTGTTTAAATTGCTATTATCAGACGCTTACTCTCGGCGAAGGATTCTACGATGGTCAACTGAAATGAACAACTTATTTTGTTACGTGAAATATTTGATAATATATCATCAAAGACCCAAGCACTTACGCACTAAATGTGCAACTTAGGGGCCCAGTAGTTTTTGAAGCGAAGAAAACCGGATGTTAAACGAACGACCCGGGTTCAAATTACGCTGAGGAATTATTGCGTTTTTTAATAGTCTAAACAGGGGGTTAATAGAAATAAATAAGAATATCATTATATTAAAATAGTTATTCGGACATATGCGGCAAACGTCAACTTAAGATTGCCAGATTGTGATTGAGATGACAAATGATAAAATGTATTATTGGAAGCATAGAACAAACAGCAAACCCGTAGAATATAGAATTATGTCAGTAAGGAATAAATATACCCACATTCCGCATTTGCCTGAGACTCCACAGATTTGAAACAAGAAATACCTTATTAAAAAGACAATTATAATTGTAATGCACACAAGGCCTGTAAATGAAGTTCAAACAATAATATTCAAAACAGTGTAATACAACTCATAACTGAAACGCTTATGAAATACCATTATATAGCGGTACATGCTTTATATAAGATGCCAAAAATATGTGTGTTGAACATCAACATTATGTAAACCATCCACGAAATTTTAATAAGATTAATATAAGCATGTGTTCTTCATGACCGCAATAATTCACGATAACTCGAGTCATATAAAAGTATACGGCAAAAAAAATCAACAAAACGCAATATTAAACAAATATTATAGAAAACAGTCAACCGTATAAAATTGATGACAATACAATGATGAGTTTAAAGTTAACAATTCATCACCAAAAAAGTCTATGTGAACATACACCTGGAAGATTTATCGACTATTCTGGTCAATTGCTACATTTTGAACTTATACATATACATCACTTTATGTATTCTGCCCGAGTGTTATAGTCATTGAGCATTTTCTATTAAATACGAGACTAACGACATTCAAAACAAAAGTGAAAGGTAGCCAATGGTTGGTGAGATGTCGCTAAACTTACCAAATGAAAATATAGGATTTACTTATTCGGGTCCACTGGCGGAAAAAATATTTGACATTCTATCAAATATTGATTTAGGTCAAACATGGTTAGACAGCAATGCCGAAAAACTTAAAAATCCTAAGATAAGGAGGTAACTTTTCACGCCGGTTAATATGACTGTACAGTTTCAGCAACCTTGCTGCACATTTATATTAGATATGCGCGACACAATGCGGAATTAATTCTGTGCGAACCAACAATTTAAATGGTTGTATTGCGTGACAGAAGAAAAAAGATCACATAACATTGGGTCATAATCTCGATTGTCTCGAAATTCAGCGAACCAAAATATGGCGCTGCAAACAATGGAATGGGCAGACGGACGTGTCTTATTTTACACAAGGGAAAATCAATATGCCCCATCTAAATGGGGAGAACAACAAGCTACGGTGATTATACATACACATCCAACAACCGTGAAGTTAACAATGTTTTAAATCTTGGGAACAAAAAAAACGTAATGAATAACGATGTCATGCTCAACCGAGTTATGGTTAATTTGCTGTATTGAACATTTTTCTATTAGGATCCTTATACTATATGTAAAAGTATTCATAAATTACATTTCCTGTTTTATTTGTGTATAACAAACAGTTAATCTTCAATGTAAATTTATTTTTCGATCGCATTCATATGCGCATAGTATCATAAGCGCAAAAGCACAATTGACATTCGATTGCATAAACATATTATAGATTACAAATTTAACAAGACGAAAATGGATATATTATACATTAGACATATTTAAACGTGCACATTCTTAAAACCGATTTAAAAAGCCCAACAATTAAATGCATCCATGATGCCCGTGTAGCCATATTGTCAACGAGTTGAAATAATCGCGATTTAATAAAAAATTATCTTAATAAAATTAATGTAGGCATCTTACTTTTACCCAAGTAGACCATGCTGATTCATTATAATGAAGCCAGTTTTAAGAAATAGATAGCTCTGCCCTGTAATTGTTTCGGGATTATATCACTCCTTTACAAGTCGGTATCAACGATGAAAAAAATCACGTTTCTGATCTCGACGTCACGCAAATCTACAAAACATTTCGTTGATCGAAAAAAAGCAAAACAAAAAGTTCAAGTATTAAAATAATTCGAAAACAGTAACCTTAAAAGCACGTTACCTGCTTGTTGGTATATCATTATCTCGCATATAGTCATAAAGTTGGTTGTCGCTCTATCCGAAACTCGTACAACATATACTTCGCGTGGAGGAGCCAGTATCGTAATCGCAAAAGGCCGGTTTTTCGAAGTGAACGCCTCGTTCTGAAGTGATTGATCATGTCTTGCCAGTAACAATTTGATGTTGTCAAACTGATGCCAATCTGCAAACAAATATATCCATAATACATACGTGTTAGGTGTATATGGAGGTTATCTTAATTGTATTAGATAAAACTCAGTTGTTTGAATAATCTCTGTTCTTTGATATAATCAAAATAACTTCATGTTAGACAAAGTTCATATCATAATAAAATACCGTCGTTCAAAAGAATCATTTAAACACTGAACAGTAATTGCTTTAGCTGGAAATATTAACGTAACAAGAGATCCGCGGTCGGAGACATATGCCCCTCCCAAAACAGGGCTTTGAACTAGTGACCACAATATCAATAGGGGTCAACTACTGTCCAAGGCGAACGCACATGTGAATCAGTCAATTTGTTGACCAGTTTTTGATTAAAAACGAATTTTACACTTATTGACTTATTGTGACAGTTACCTTGACTGTTGACCTATTGACCCCAATTTAAAAAGGGTAATATACAGTCCAAGGCCAATGCACATGTAAAGTATCAAGCCAATCGGTCAATTCGTTGACGAATTATTGATTCGAAACGATTAGACACTTATTGTGACAGTGACCTTGATCTTTGAGCTAGTTACCCCAATTTCAATAGCTCTCATCTACTGTCCAAGGCCAATGCACATGCAAAGTATCAAACCAATCGGTCAATCCGTTGACGAGTTATTGATCAGAAACGATTTTCACGCTTATTGAGACAGTGACCTTTGCCTTTGACCTAGTGACCCTAATTTCAATAGGGGTAATCTACTGTCAAAGGCCAATGCACATGTGAAGTACCAAGCCAATCAGTCAATTCGTTGACGAGTAAATGATCGGAAACGATTTTCACACTTATTCTGACAATGACCTTGACCTTTGACCTAGTGACCCTGATTTCGATAGAGGTCATCTACTGTCCAAGGCCAATGCACATGTGAAGTATCAAGCCAATCGGTTAGTTCGTTGACGAGTAATTGATCGGAAATGATTTTCACACTTATTGTGACAATGACCTTGATCTTTGATATAATGACCCCAATTTAATATGGGTCATCTACTGTCCAAGGCCAATGCACATGTGAAGGTTCAAGCAAATCGGTCAATCCATTGACGAGTTATTGATCGGAAACGAACTGGTCTACCAACAGACCGACAGACCGAAAGACAGACAGACAGACCGACCGACATCCTGCAAAACAATATTCCCCCTCTTCTCCGTCGGCGGGCATAATTAAAGATTGGATATAACAATGGCCAGTTACCTAAAGCCGTTAGTGATGATAATATACCAACTATGGAGGTTGACAAAATATATGATCATTTTGTGACCTTATGAGAAAGTGTGCAGAAACCTCGGTAACAGTAATAGCACAACTTGTTTTTCTGGAAAGTGATTAATGCAAGCAAACAGCGTAACGGAGCATAGCAAGGTAACGGACTTGTGCTTTATGTCGGGAAGATATTGTGAACACAATTGGGACGATAAATTTCCGAACAGTACAATCCGACGAACGCTTCTCGATCCGATAAAATGTTTACAATAAGCTGCAATGCGCGAAACTAAAAATGCCTTTGACGAAATCATCCCTGTTCCAAACGTTCTAGTAAAACCAACCATAGTACCAGTATGCACAGAAACGTTAAAAAGAGGGAAGGCTAGTTGGCCAGCATATATTTCGCACGAATATTTGTTGCATGGCACAATCATTCTAGCCAAGCCAATGTCCTGTAAGTACAAACACATGCTGAGACACGGTTGTAGACACGGTTGTAGACCCGGCCATATAAAAACAGTGAAAATAAAAAAGTACATAATTGTTTGAAGAAAAAGAAGGTCGATCAAAGCAATTATTGATTAATTAATTGTATGAGAGTCCTGCTTATTTAAACTGTATGAAATGACCCTACTGCACCGCAATAAAAAGGTAATATATATAACAATATGATTTTCAGGATAAGCTCCTAGTAATTTCTTTATTTCGTATTTTAAGACTTAAATTCCGTTTATTTATGGTTCTTGAACGCTTTATTTTACATGAAAGACTGTCTTCCAAGCTATATCCAAAGAATATTGACCTTATAGAAATACTGTTGACAGCAATACGCCAATCAATCTACGCAAAATTTACAACAACACACAAAATCGTGTCAAATACCAAGGATTAGGTTTGAGGGATTTTCCGATATATCAGGAAAGAGGTCACTGCTCCTTTACCTTGTGTGCATTGATAGGCTGATAAGCGAGCTAATGAACAGAAGTAGTGGTATATGTCTATTAAGCAAAAACGTGTGTGCTCCGAGAGTTGAAGGTGACATGGAGCTTTAAGCATGTTGCAATAAATGGACTAGATGAAACTCTTAATATTCGTTTAAAATACTTAAATATTTATTTTTTATGGAATAAATGTGCAGCCGTTGTGTATTATGAGCACGGCCTTCAATTCAAACAGCCATGATTCACAACCCCCTTCTTATAGCAGAGACATTTACACACCGGTTTGTGACTGAGAGCTTTCGACAAACAAACCCTATACATGGGGCAAAGCTCCATAGATCATACTGCGACTGGAGCATAGCAACAGATACGTTAAGTGCAAAAACATAGATGACGATACGTATATCGATCAGTCGTTCTGCCGAAGGCCTGATATGAATGTGAATGATGCAGTAGCTGCACTACCAACGCTTTATTAAAACTATAAGCCGCGCTTGTAAATTAACATACTTCTGCCTGTACACACCGAAAACCACGTCAATTACAACGATGATGAAAATTTAAAGTTCCTAGGCAAGGTTTGCTGATTTGCACAATACATGTTGCCTCAAGTAATGGAGAACTCTATTGCTTCAAGAATTCAGACAAACAAAGTGCAGGTTTAAATCTAGATGCTGAACGGTTATTAGAATCTCTGTAAATTTCTTAAGGATTACGTACACTCGGGATTCATTCCACTAAAGAATAAGATCGTGGCTAACACAGTCAGCGATAAATTTAAATTGGAGACAATATTAAATACAATCAAATTGATGAGGTTACGCAAATTCAAGCAAGTGTTCTCTATACAATTCCTGCGAGACTACTTTATTTATATGTGTTTATTTTATTCTTAAGAAACGCTCTGAAAACTGTTATTGGAATGTGTCTAATTGTGCATCGTTTGTATATTATTCATTAATGAATTGTAATTAACGCATATGATCATATCGTTATGTTACTGAAATTGTGCCCAAGCAAAAAGTATGAACGTTTAGCTAATATCTACATAATATTGTCATTAAAATTGCGATTGGAACGGATAAATGTATCCAGTTACATACCCATTACTAGTATAAGTATTCCTATTTCAAACCATTGCTGCTGCATGGTTAGTGTAAGTAAAAAAACATGGTTCGCATTTAATATGAATGCACTTTTCGGATGTTACATTATAATATTATTATAAAGAGATTAATTATGTTTCTATGATTATATTGATTCTTGTGTCTTCCTCATTTTTACATTTGTTTATTACGTGTAATTATACCTGTATTAATTATTGCAAAAAATGTATGTGAATATGTAATGATTTTTTTGGACGAAACACACAAAATATATGAAGCGGATTTCAAAACGGGGAACGGGTCTGTTAGTTTTAGACCATTGATGTTTATCTGTAATATTAACATAAAAAGCGTTAATCTATACGCACTCCAATCTGTACGTCCTAGAATTACAATCTTTTCCACGAGATAAGTCTTGTCCAGTGTCAGTTGCACCCATGAAGGTCTTTGTAGAGCTGCGCAACATCCACACTTGTCAGCAAAGCCTTGGTTATTCACAATACCATCGGTGACTTTATCTTCAGTCCAGTTACTGTATGGAACCCCGTTTGATGTCACCGCGATGTGTAAATTAAGGATCTGGATGGGGTCTTAAGTATAAACAAACAGTTCTGTTTATACAAATATAAGTGTAATTTAATGAAGCAAATGTCGTTCGTGCATCGTATTTGTGTGTCGAGTATTATTTATTGTATTGTAAGTATGTCGTTGTCTTAACGTATGTCTCTTTTAATGTTGTTCGCACACTATATATGGAGCGATGTTATCATGTGTAGAAGATTTGAAAGTGTAGATACTTTAGAAGATAAACTCCATGCTATGTGTGCGCAGTAACGTGTGTATCAACGGAGTAATAGTTTCGTGTTGTGTCGATGTCTAGTAGAACACATTTATGAAAGAAAAAGGTATTTGAGATTTGACAAAATCGGCTTATCGACTTAAAAAGTGTAGTTCTTTCGGAGACATTAAACTTAAGCTAAAATCTTTTTATATGACATTCTGTCGAATTGACATTTTAAAAAGATTAAATATGAAATAAATAAAATGGTTGTAATGTTCCATTGACGAAAAAACATCATTTGAAAACAAATATAATGTCCGACCAGGATGAATTATAATATACAATTTCATGGCTTTAAACCAGGGTAATGTACGGTATCTGTCATCAATGTAATAAGATACGCATGATCAAGTATATTCATTTATGTGAAATTCATGATAAATTCCCATCCAACTGACACTTTAAACTCTAAAAAATGAATTTTAAAAAGTTTTAGTTTAAATACTTACCCAGGGATATGGCAATAGTCGCTTGATTATAAATATGTATACACATGTCTGCTCTAAAAAATTGGTCCTCGCTTGAAATTAGCGGTAACTAATACAAACGTGTGATGTATAATTAAATCTAAGGTTGGTAGGCAAACTTCCAGGAAAATAACTACATAATAAACAGAGATATGACCCATTGTTTTTATGGAGCATACAATTTATTGACGAGACTAAAATGTTGTCAGTTTTTATTCATTTTGGAGCATTGCTCTATTAGTATTGAAGGCAATTATTTTTAATTGCTTTTAAATACCGTCAATTTTCTGTTGTTGTTTTGAGGAGGATTTGGCACTTGCAATAACCGCCCTTTTGGATATATTTACCGAGTAATATTATACACGTTTATGTGTTTCTGGCACTTGTTATAAGTATTTGAAAAATCAATGCGTAATAACAGCCACTTTTGATGTTTGTCTTTCGAATTTATTAGCATTACATGTTATTACTTTGAGATTAATACTCGATATAGCTAGGTAAGACGTCTGTATCTACAAGTTGCCGATTAAAGAACAGTTGATAAACCAGAACAGTTCAATTGCATACAGTTAAATGTAATTTAGCTTTACATGTTCTGCTGTGTCACCGCTTGTTTTAAGCAAACACCTCCTTAATTGTGCCTTCACCTCTATTTGGAGGTGCACATGTGTCTATTAAGATGTTTAAACCGAGCGCAAGAGCGCTTTTCAAAATCTCTACTCACATGTGTTGGACATATAGATCTAAATGGTTTCAATTATTTAATGACAAAATAAACGGCATGATCTTAATATTATATCGCAATTAATTATGAAGAGAAAATGTGATGCAATACCACTTAAAAGCCCATAAACACTCAAAATCAATTAATATTTCTTATAATATTTCGACAAATAAAGTTAACACCTCACAAAACAATGTTCCTTATAGCAATAGCCAAAATGCTAGATGTGGTCTGGTAACATAGATTTAACGCGATACGCGAGCAGCTTCCGAAGCAACATCGAATTAAATCGAACGAAAATAAAAAATGATGCCCGAACCCGACTATGATGCAAATGGTGTTAATCCAAATATTAGCTACTGTGTAATGTCAATGTATCAACATGTATCGGTGCATTATTTGCCTCAATCTAGTACACAATTAAGGATGACAATGAAACAACAACCACAGTTTTGACTTTCAAACCTACGACATAGGGTCCCTTATCTGATTACAATATTCCCCAGACGTATTACACATACACTTTATAAACTTTTAAGGCAAAAGTAAATTCTATAACAAATCTTACATAAATTTAGGTTTTTACACAATAAGATAAAATAGTTCATCATAACTTGCATGACAATATAAATCGAACCTCTTTTGATGACATTCAATAACAAACTTCCTGTTACAGTATAAATACATAAACTAACAGATGGCAAAAACAGACTAGGAACAGAAATTTTGAATTTCACTAACCAAATTTACTCTGTTAACCCCATTTGAAGTTTTTCAAAACATTTCCGATAACAAGGACACGCCAACATCCGTTGTTCTGCGCATGCGCTTTACACGGTTCACGAATAATTTCGTTGGTAGCTCATTAATTCGTGAAGTGTATACATAAATCCGTTTGCATCCGTGTAGTTACTAGACACTTACATCTGAATTTCGGCATATCTGCTATCACACTGCTACACAGTCATATAAAAACTGTTTGCAACTTTACGCTTTAATTGTAATGTTGCAAGAGCATAATCCCATCATTTTGCTGATTATTGCATTGTGTCGGCAAAAGGGAAACAATGGCAGCGGCCGCAATCTCTTATCTTTTTGCAAGTGATCATCATATGAAAATTCTGCCGCTCCCTTCCATAAAACATGGACCTATAAAAACAAACGGTATAATGTTGGACAATTAAGCTGCCATGCTTTTTAACGTAAGTCAACCGTCGCTAGTTCAATGAACAGCCATATTTTTTGCCCATAATTCGCGGCAACCAGCAACACATGTTTCATGAAACAAATATTGATAATAAAAGAAAACGATCTGAGATTATTCACTTTAAGAGATCACTGCAATCAATTACAGCAAAATATCATTTTCGTTTGTTTGGCAATCTTAAAATGTGACAAAACAAGAAGATGATGATTATGATGATGATTATAATGATGATGTTTATAATAATAATAATGATGATGATGATGATGATGATGATGATGATGATGATGATGATGATGATGATGATGATAATGATGATGTTGTTGTTGATGATGATGATGATGATGATGATGATGATGATGATGATGATGATGATGATGATGATGATGATGATGATGATGATGATGATGATGATGATGATGATGATGATGATAATGATGATGATGATGATGATGATGATGATGATGATGATGATGATGATGATGATGATGATGATGATGATGATGATGATTATGATGATGATGATGATGATGATGATGATGATGATGATGATGATGATGATGATTATGAGTCGGAGGAGTCGGATGATGATACAGTTACCTGCAGCGGTGCTCACTTCCAATAAATATCCAACTTTAAACAAAGTAAGCGTTTCTTGTTTAGACAAAATGACATTAATTTTTGCTTAAGTCCCAAATAATACAGTTAAAATAAGTTTAATACAGGTTCGTCCTGTTCAGTTTATGCGATTTCGATAACTTCCTTCTATACATATGCAGATTTACAATATTTGAATTAAGTCACTTGATCGTATAGAAATCTTCCTTGTTACCTCCTGTATGATAATCAAAGCGCTGAAGGCACAACATTTGTTCATACTTTCTGGTCGTTGTCTATACTTAGTATAGTTATGGCTAGGCTAATGTTCAATGTTATATTAATTAACAAGTGCGAAGAATAAAAAATCACTAATGTGCAATATACAAAACTATTTCGATAATTCGCACATTTGCTGATGATATGAAGAATTGGGTCAGCACTGCCTACAACTATACCACAGCTTCTTCCCATCGCTCTTAACCTAAATGCTGTTAGGTTGAGTTTGCAAATATCAAAAGACTAACAAAAGAGCAACATCGACAAAAGCTCAAAAACCACATCCCAGGGTAGAGATTTATGGATCTGTGAAATTCCTGATAGATATCCAAGAGATCTCAGATTTGAAGACAGTTATACTGGCCATAAATCAGCCAAACACTGATAAGCAGTTTAAGCAACGATACATGTTGATACATGAGACAATGTATTGGACTATCAACAGCCCACAAATTTTTTGATTGCGTTGTAATTTTTTTTATTAAATTCAAAAAAAACCAATGCAGAAACCAAAAAAGAACATCCTTTTTGACGCCGAAATCCTTTCTTTTTATCCCAAACCGAGGCTAAAGTAGAGAATTACAAAACGCAGAATCGTTGTCTGGATTCGGTTTCTGTACAATTTAACAATATATTTCCTCAAGCATAATTAGTTTTAACATGAATAATGGATAGCAATTCAATATTTCAAGAAATACAGATCTTGTTTGGAAGGGTTATCTAGAAATCTTCAAGTTAAGGGAATATATTACACAATAAATATAACATTAAAAGAACAGTTATTTTGTTACAATGTGAATACCTTACTGCAGACTTTGCGACTTCATTGTTACAATAGTATCTGTATTTGCACTCTTGAACGGTGTCCATATAATTTATGTAAGGGAAACACGATATCTCCAAGGTTGTACCAGTTTAAACACTATGTGTACAGACTTTGTTCAAGACCAAAATACGATGCTATACGCACAATATTACACCTCTTGTTCTCATTCTTTTAGTGAAGTGTCGTTAAAATCTGGCTAGGAGGCTCCCACGATCCCACTTTGCTCAGGTGCGCGTAAACGTTTCGTTGCGCATAACGATAAAATCATGCATCGATTGCTAAATTGTCTATAACACACCGGAATAAGAAAAGGAAATATGATCAGATGAAATATTGATTGATCCACGGACTATTTGAGTTATTGTTAACATGGTGAAATAAGATATCATGATATAGCGGATGTGCATTTAAAAGGACGAATAAAACTGGTCAAAAAGCAAAATTGTGCGACCTTTGAAAAAAACATAATAACATTTCTTAAAGTTAACTCGCATTTTTTGAGCATACAAGTCTAATTTTGAACCACTATCAAAACAAAGCTAGACAGTCTTGATTTATCTTTTACTTCTATAAGCCATTGACAATGACAAGGAATTGAGTTACACATTGGTTTGCAACTTACACAATGGTAAATGTAATATGCTTCTCTGATACTGACAGCAATGTGGTAAACAAGTATTCATAGAGATTAAATTTGAAGTATTAACTTTAGGGAAATAATGATGATTTGTACTTCAATAATGGTTTAACAAATGAGGTAGTTTGAATGAGCCATTTGCACAGTTTTACACAACATAAATCTAAATACGTACTCGCCATTATTCCATTTTAACATATTTTGACTGACCAACCCTTCCTCTAAAGGTATGACAAGTTCTATAAATGTTATCTGAAGAATTTGGATAGTCAATCAAATTTTAGACATTTTTCACACTCAAAGTGCCAAACACTGAAAAAAAAATCAAATCAAAATCTTACTGTATTAATGTCATACTTGGGTCCCCTACCAAGTTAGTTCTGATATTCATGCACTATACACATATTGACCTTTTTATGTGCACACGGTTTTATAAACAACTACAAGTATCCAATATGCACTTTTATGACGAGGTGTGTTTTACCTTAACATGTATTAACAGTGATGGCTTGGAGAAACATGCATGTGATGTTAATATAAAGAAATTAACCTAAGTAAGCAAGCCTTACCAATCAAAAGTCGTTTTCAGTTAAGAATCTTTACAGTTTGCCTTGTAGGTTTACAAAAAAATGGCACTTAATGTCATCATACATTAAAAATTGGTTCGTGTGCTTAAACGATATAATCCATTCAAGGTCAATGTCATATTTGAAGGCTTTTTAAGGGATTTGGTGTCGTATAACGTTACCATACATTCATTGATTTCAAAACAAAATTGCACAAAAGCATAATTAACATACGGATGTTTGATCAAGAACCATATCATTAATTCTTTTCGTAATGGTTTTTACGTTGACGTGACCTAATAATTAGCTTTCGGGTCTCAAAGTGGCCTTTGCACTTAAACATCACGTTATATCAAAAAGTCGGTTTGTTAGTCATAAAGGTGCTACTTTGATTACTATACTAAAAGATCAACCGTTTTTTACTAATTGGCAAGTTATTGAGGTTATAAGCATTATTTATGGGGCAGTTACGCCAAAGAAAGGTCACTGTTATGTTTGAACGCCAGACCAAGTAATATAGTATATAGAGAATAATAGGTTGGCGACGTGGATGGAGAATGGTTATCTGGCAAGTCGGAGGAATTTATCGGGTGAGCTTCGCTTAAAGACATGTGACAGCATAAATGATTATATTCTACACTGACCAATTATTGAAAATTACTTGGGAAAACAACCAACAAAAGCTTTAGGATAACAAATTAATACACACATAAATAATGTTTTCTTGAAAATTTAGTGAAACTAAAATTATATAAAATTATAAAATTAATCTTGACGAAACTTTCTCGAAATGTTGCCACGCTCGATAATCAGCCAATTCGAGTTTATTCAGGGTCTTTAGAGTTATTCAGCTTTGTTTACACAAACAAAATATATAAGCGTTATGCTGTTCAAAGTTATAACAAACAATGTGAAATTTGCTTTTTGCTAATTCGTACTCATTTAGTTTTCATTGAATCTTCTCCAAACTGTTTTTAAATGTTTGTTGGCATAACATGGGGACCAGAGTCGATAAACAGCTAAAGTGCGCAATGCACTTCAGAGTTGTTGCCCTTTGTTCATACAACAATGTTTTATTCGCCGTTTAAATTGTCATAACTCATACAGATTTCACCCAATCTTCACCAAGCTTTCCAGATATGTTAATGCCCTTAAAAAGGACGTCAAGTTCGATAAACCGCAATAAAAATATGGAATCCCATGGTGTCCATTTTTTACGACCGATGAATAGATTTTTAGTTTACTATTTTAGTTAACGTGAAATTGTGCGTTATGTTCTCTGTAATATGTTATTCTTTTCACAATTCGACCGGTGTATATATGGTTGAGAAGATGTATTGTTTCGATGATATATGAGAACTATGACGCCGTCCGAGGCAAATCTCGCATTCGCTCGTAAATGTTTGGATATTGTCGCGGGAAATTCACATGGAATATATAGTCACACATAAACTAAAAACGAGCTTGTTGCATCTCGTTAAATCAATTTACCAAACCACATCAACCATTGGACATTTGGCTATTGCTTAAAGTCACCATGATTTTGTATGGGTTAACTTTATTTTGCAAGATATTTTACAAAATAAAAGTTTGATTCTATCTGTCGTGGTCTAATGTGATTGTGAGCTTGATTCTAACAAGACTATTTTTCACATGCCCATTCTCAAGAAACGATACACTGATTCTTCTCAGGACATTGACTAGATTGTTATTATTACGTATTCCCCATGCTTTAAATTTAAGAGACTTAAAATCATCTTAAAAACACAACTGAAATTTGTATGAATAATGACACGGAAATGTGTTTAATTAATCAAAACAAGTGCTTCATTTACAAAATTGAAAATGTTTGACAAGTGTATGCATCATTATATTTAATGAATACAAAAATACGCAAGAAGAAAGATTGTGTTTGCCGGTGTTCAGGTTCGGAGTCGAGTGCAGAAGTACTTCATCAAGCTTGACAGGGCAGGGCTTCCCTTTCCTGGCAGGATGCCAAGCAACATGATAATCCAGAAGAAGGTTGGCAGTCCCTCCTATTAGTAACGTTATGGGAAAACCTCTCTTAATGCATGTGCCTCAGGTGTTGGCATGGATTAGCCTGTGCAGGCTTCTCTTTCTTTCTTTTATTTATTTAATGTTTTGGTTGTAGGCAAAAGTTTTCTAAACGAATATCCAGTTCAGGCTAATCTGGGAACAACCTTAAGGCCCACGCATTAAGCCCTGTTTTCGGTATTGTTTATCTTAAACAAACTTCTCTGAAAAAACTGCATCAACATGCTTTTTGAGTATGAGATCCGATAATATAGAGGCCATTTAACAGAAAATTGACATAAATGTGAACATAATTATAAAAAAAAGCCGACAACAACCGATTTAGCGTTAAAATTCCCCGATACGTTTTAGTATGTTTACCGTACCCGTGATACATTTAAGTATACTTAAAGCGGTTATGCACGAGTTTGTAAAATATTTATGGATTAATATTAAATGTGTACAAATTTTATTATACATATATTTCAATATAAACTAAAATAAAAGTTAAAAAGAACATGTATCGAAAAAAGCGAAATAAGCCAGATATTTAATTCTGAAATCGAAAAGGTCTGTACAGTCCAATTCGCCAGCATGTATATCATGCATGTACGATGTGAATCTTAATTTACTTTTACGGATCATTTCAGTTTCGATATCTATTCATACGACAAACGAACACAAACTCCGATCCTAATAAACAGAAGACTGCCTCGGTTATTGTAGGAAAATATGTACGAAATATCTTCGTCACAATCGGCTCGGGGTGCTAATTTGTCTTTGCTGCATTTTCTGAAATTCGTCTTCATTTTATAATTTTTCTTGACTATTTTGTGTTATTGTAGCATATTTTTTTAATAAATTACAATTTAACACATATAAAAATCGTGCATACCCGCTTTATGAGTACCCGGGTACATGTAAGTAGTACCCGAACCGACAAGACCAATCGAGCGTTAATGCAAAGCATGTGAGGTTTACACTGTTTTTAAGGAGCTCCAAACCTTATAGCTTTCCCATATAAATTAAATAGCAATTAATGTGAAAAGCATTCATTAATAATAAAGAGAATTTGTTTTACAATGTTTTAATTTGACTACATAGCTGGAATTGACCATTGTTCCCATTGAAGACCTGAGTTTTCAATATATTGTGCAGACCATTTCACCTAAATCTACAATGGCATTTACAAAACTACCTGCATTAACACAATTTTCATTCAACACAACCATCAGAATTTACAATATTTTCCATTGACAATACCACCTGTTTTTCCAATATTTCCCATTGCCGTGTATGTGCAGGTTGTTAGCCATCGTCACCACCGCTACAACAGGATGTACTACAACTCCAACTTCCTTGCCTCGGTCACTCCACCAGTGTTCATGACAGACAACGACGATGAGAACTCCCAAAGCTACGAGGGCAGTGTCACATCGGGCACTGAGAACTGGGATGCCAATACAGATGAGGACTTCTCTGTGAGTGTAGTGAGTGTATAACTCGTCAACGAACTAACCGATTGTCTTGTTACTTCACATGTGCATTGGCCTTGGACAGTAGATGACCCCTATTGAAATTGGGGTCACTAGGTCAAAGTGTGCAAATCGTTACCAATCAATAACTCATCAACAAATTTACTGATTGGCTTGATACTTCACATATGCATTGGCCTTGGGCAGTAGATGGCCCTAATGGAATTGGGGTCACTTGGTCAAAGGTCCAGGTCACTGTCACAATAAGTGTGAAAATCGTTTCCGATCAATAACTCGTCAGCAAATTGACCGATTGGCTTAATAATTCCCATGTGCATTGACCTTGGACAGTAGATGACCCCTATTGAAATTGGGGTTACTAGGTCAAAGGTCTAGGTCACTATCACATTAAGTGGCAAAATTATTTCTGATCACTAAATCGTCAACGATTGACCGATTGGCTTGACACTTCACATGTGCATTGGCCTTGGCTAGTAAATGACCCCCTATTGAAATTGGGGTCACTAGTTCAAAGCCCTGTTAAGGGGGCATATGTCTCCGACCGTGGACTCTTGTGTGTACTTATTATTTAACCTTGTAAGTACTTATTACATCAAAGGGGAACATGGACAATATTTTTATATTGGTTGATTGAATGTTACATTTAATTTATGTCAATGAAGCGCACAAGATTTTAGAAACATATTACATTCATTCAAACATCCTAAAGGGTTTGGTGGTGGAAAAGAGTAGGAAACTTGGGAAACCATACAATCAACATGGCAGATATATATATTTTTATTTCTAAATGTCATTTGAGGCTGTTATTATTATTCCTTTAATTATTGTCCCACTTCCAGATGGTAGGGTAGGTTAGGGTAGGCTGGGACTATTTTGGAATCACTTTGTCCCATTTGTCCCATTTGTCAGTTGCTGGTTCTCATTTTGTCGGTTGATCTTTATGATCTCTCAAGACATGCTGTGTATGTAAGCACAGTAAATCACTGGTTCAAAACTAGGAGAACAATAATATTGAGGATGGAGTGTCCTATCATTATGGCCATCTTGTTATTAGTTTTGAGTGCCTTATCATAATGCTGTTCTTGTTATTAGTTTTGAGTGCCTTCTCATTATGGTGGTTTTGTTTTTATTTGTTTTGAGTGCCTTATCATTATGGCCTTTTTGTTATTAGTTTTAAATGCCTTATCATAATGCTGTTCTTGTTATTAGTTGTGAGTGCCTTATCATTACGGTGTTCTTGTTATTAGTTTTTAGTGCCTTATCTTGTGTTCTTGATATTAGTTTTAAGTGCCTTATCATAATAGTGTTCGTGTTATTAGTTTTGAGTGCCTTATAAATATGACCTTCTTGTTATTAGCTTTTAGGATCTCAACATTATGGCTTCGTTGCAAGTCACAATATCAGTATAGCCTTTTTGTTATTTGTTAAAGAAGAATGTTCTGAGGTTCATTTGATGTATCGTTTATTTCATGTAATGGCTAAGCATGTATGAGTAAAAGCTTGTAAATGTGTGTGCCCCCAGGATGAGGAAGGGTTTCCGCTGGAGTTGAGAGGAACAGAGGAGTACCAGGAGCTGCTGAGGCTGAAACAGCTGAGGAACAGGAAGATCAGGCAGAGTGCTGAGAATATGACAAAACAAACCGGATTCAAGGTAATAAAGAACATGGCAAAATATGTTGGATTCAAGGTAATAAATAATGTGACGCTATGTGTTGGATTCAAGTTAATAGCACACATGACAGAACTTGTCAGATTCAAGATAATAAGGCACATGTCAGATTCAAGGTAATAGAGAATTGTCAGAACATTTCAAATTCAAGTTTATTAGAAACATTTCGGATCCAAGGTCATAGGGAACATTCCACTACATGTCAGATTCAAGGTACAGGGTAGACTGGTCTAGAGATATGAAGGACACATATGTCGTAAACCACATTTTTGCATGACATTGGTGATAAATACATTTGTTTTTATTTTGACATTTATTTTAACCAAATGGAATAGTAGCCTAATGAAGAAACAGTGTACATGTATCACTGAAATTGTTTTTGCGAGAAGAATATGGGATTTAATTTAAGCAAGCTGTTTATTTTAATAGAATTCATGTTAATTTTTGCCCTTACATACGTTAACAAAGGAATAATGGTATAGCTAAATTACCTTACCCTTTTCCCTTCGGCTACACATGTTGATGGGTTTGCAGTTCTTTAGAAAATTAAGTTATAATTAAGTACTTTCTGATAAGATTCAAGTTTCTAAAGGCTTCATTTTCAATCCTTAGATACTGATGAGCAGCAAACAGCATTAAAGCTGTACAGACTGCGAGTAACTTGCATGCTGTTCTGGTTTTATGCTGTTTTCAGATTGCCATTGTCATTTAACTTCTTAGTGGGAAGTGTTAAGATCAAGTCTGTTTCAGTGCGACAAATGCAAGTGTGAGCCCATAGTCGGTACTCGCTGGCACTGCATGGATTGCCCACCAGACCTAGCAGTGGACTTCTGGGATGAGTGTGTTGACAGGTAGGGCCGATATATTGAGTTTTGTTCTGGGAAAGCTCTGAGTATTGCATGTGCAGGAAGTGTCGTCCTAGATTAACCTGAATCGTATCAACTGGATTTTCATTTAGAAGAGACTTTCTTTAAAAGGAAAGCTCGTCTGGGATTACACTTTATGCACATGTATTAAGCCCAGTTTTTGTAGAAAAGGCTCATATAATAAAATATAACCTCCATCAAAAAAGTTACCACTTGAACGTTTTAGTA
Source organism: Dreissena polymorpha (assembly GCF_020536995.1). NCBI lineage: Eukaryota > Metazoa > Mollusca > Bivalvia > Myida > Dreissenidae > Dreissena > Dreissena polymorpha. The sequence goes on along the minus strand of NC_068361.1, from coordinate 99,153,210 downwards.
CTTTAAATCCACTCTGCATAAAGATAAACAAAATAGGTTGTATATATTGTTAGTCCCTTATAGGTAATACCGAAGGGGACTTATGGTTTAGCGCTCTGTGTGTCTGTCAGTCTGTCACACTTTTCTGGATTCTGACATAACTTTTTAAGTTCTTCATATTTTTCATGAAACTTGAAACATGGACAGATGGCAATATGGAGATTGTGCGTGTCATTTCATTTTGTTCTTACGTCAAGAATTATGTTTGCTATGGCAACAAATAGACTAGAAGTTTTGCTGAAACTGGTGGAGTTTTACCGGTAGGGGACTTTTATTGCTTGGCAATAGTCTTGATTCTTTTTTCATCAAATCCATGTCTTTCAATTAAGTCCCTTGATAAAAAAAATATGCAATGTTCATAGTATTTGGAAACAGGTTTGATAACATATGTTTTAGTTAAAACATTATGTACACTTCAGTGTTGTGATGTAAGCTGATAAATGTTGAGTATGATTGGTGAAAATATCTTTTCCCGCTGCGCTGTTTCCAGTGGTTACGAGTCGTCTATGTACAACTCCAGTCACAGGTTGAAGCCCAAGAGGTCTTTAGAAGGTGCCGACTCTGGGTTCAGGGACACGGACTACATGGGCTTCTTACCTGGAGGCTCATCTACAGGATACAACTATCTGGACCCAAACTAATTGCCTGCCAGCTGAACCTGCTGTGCTAGAACCAGCTGACCTTTAATGATGAGAACCTGTATTATGAACACTTTGGCAGACACTGTTGGCAATATGCAGTTGTTATAGCAATATTTCATCTCTTGTGTAAGAGATTTAGGTCTCTTATAGGTCTGATTACATCTTAGCTTATTTAAATATACACCTCTTCCCTATCCATGAAACCCCTAGAACAGAATTCTGGTTATCAAAGACAATTAAACTTGTTTCGTCTTTAAGTGTTCCAGCACAGAGGGGAAGATTTAAAAAAATATATCACTGTTTTAGATTGCACATTTAAGTATAAACTTTAACTGGATATTTTAGAAATTAATCACTTGAGAATTGCGGTACATAAATATGCTTCACTTGAGAAGACGGTGCATAGTGTTTTTTTGTGTCTTTGTTGTATTTTCAGACGATTCTAAAGACAATTTCTGAGTGATTTTCGGGTTTGATCTCACACAATCTCTGTGACTCTGTGCATTATTCGTTTTGCTACAGGTTTTAAAATGCTAAAAAGGGTTTACCGGTATGCGTGTTTGATTGAATGTGGCACGTTGAAAAATGTACAATACCTTTTTTAAAGATGACTTTTTAAAATAAAATTCAAGAAAAGATTATCTGCAAAAATCCAACAAGGACTTTTGTGGAGACAAAATGTATGGAAATCTTCAGTTGTTCGTATTCGGTTTACATTATTTTAAAACATAAAAATTCACTACAACACGTTCAAGTTTATTTGTCATTTATTTGTATTGACTAGACATATCCATTAATGATGAAATAAAACAGCTTAATTTATTTGAAATTTAGTCTTGTGTTATTTCATGGCAAAGCAATCTTGCTGGATGTGTTAAAATATGTAGTAATTTATTTATTTATTTTATTTATTGAGTATTATTATTTTATGTTAATTATAAGTTCCTCTAAAATTATATAATTTCAAAGCCATATTTATCAAAATAGCAGTTAACGCGTTCGAAAAATGCATATACTTTTCTGAGACAGTCTTATCAATACCGTTCACCACTTAGCCCCAATACCCCTTTCTTTCACCGCTCTCGCTGGCATTATGCTTTTCGGGTAAATTGTTATCTAAGTATGATGATTTCTGATAAGACGTTTTTATCACTGATATGGAGATATTTAAAACATGCCCATGATTGCGCAAATTTGAACCAAGGGTTACTTTTTAACTACTTGGTAGAGGTGTACCATACGATGCCGTACAGTGGTCCTTTTCCAAGTTTGTTCAGATTATGGCCTGGGTGTATATGGCGTCAGATATTGATTAAAATGTTACAAAAACGTTTTTGCATTCAATTGCTATATAATGACACCCTGAACGTGTTAACATATAGGTAAGTAAATATCTTGCGAAAGCAATAAAATCGATTGCATCATAGAGGCATCTGATTCGCTATGGGTTTTTTTTTAATTTCACATATGGGCTGTGCTCTGAGAAAAGGGGGTTTAATGAACGTGCGTAAAGTGCCGTACCAGATTAGCCTGTTCAGTCCGGACAGGCTTATCCAGAACGACACTTTCCGCCTTAACTTGATTTTTGCCAAGACGTGTTTTACTTCAAACGAGATATATCATAAAAGCAGAAAGTGTTGTCCCTGATTCGCCTGTGCGGACTGCACAGGTTTATCTGGGACAACACCTTGCGAACATGCATTCAACCCGTTTTTCAGAGAGCACTCTCCATATATATTTCGTGTGCGCCAAACAAATACATGAAAAAAGAGGGACGAGATGACCCTATATCACTGTACACCTAACAAAGACATGATATAAGAGGGCCGAGATGACCCTATATCACTGTACACCTAACGAAGACATGATATAAGAGGGCCGAGATGACCCCCTTTATCACTGTACACCTAACGAAGACATGATATAAGAGGGCCGAGATGACCCTAAATCGCTCACCTAAGTTATTTATTTTATGTAAAATAAGAATATTGATTTGTTTTTAATGTAGACATGTTATCAATAACGGGTATTGATGAACAGCTATGGAAAACAAAGAGCATTTGCACAAGAAATTCGAAGGACAACCTCACTTAGCTCACTCGATAGTGTTCATACACATTGAAGTCCTTTAGTGTCATGCAGGAGCTCAAACACGTACAAGTACACTCATACATGACCTGATATACACACACTAAAGGTAATAATATGCACATGAAACAATGATAAGATGACATACATCGACAAAAAGTGTAGAATTGCATATTGGAATATAGCGTTCAGGTCGTCTTTTAAACAAAAAATAGTTTGTATTTGTTTACAAAAAAAAATCAAACAATACTTCATATGTTGTATAGAAATTACGTCTTAAGTATTTACAAATTAAGACAATCAAATTGATCTAAGATTTCGTTGCATGAATTGTATTTGTTGCCTCTAGTAGTAATACGCATTATGCTTATATTATTGATTGAAAATGCATGTATTTATTCAGAATTATTATGTGTTATGAATTCTTCAGCCGCTTTATATATTTAAGCAAACACTTAATGATTTACACAAATTAGCAATACTTGATAACATAGTAAATATCTTTAAAACCTAACAACATTATTTACCCCCAAAGGGAGCCTGGTAAGCATTGACACTGATAATGAAAATTACTAATTAGGAATAATAACTCCATGAAACTACAATTAACGACCATGAATCAACAAAACTATAATGTATGAACAATCATTGAAGAAATAATGAATGCCTCCATGCTTTTAATCATTATGCATGGCTCAAGGGACAAGCACTTGTCAAACATTGATACTGCTCAAGGGACAAGCACTTGACAAACAATTGATACTGAGTTCGGTCAGCAATTATTTTGATTGGTTTGATTAGTTTAATGTTAGGATATTGGTCAATGTAAATGTATATAGTAAACAGAAGTATTTTGAGACATAATATTCAAATTTGTATAACATATTATTTTGAATAAATTGAAAAAAGTATTCGTTATGACAAATAACATAATGTCATTACACCTATATAACTATGAGCGCTAATAAGGCGCACTTGTTGATGACATTATGTCAACAAGTTTCGTCTCAAACAATATTGATCGATATTTCTAAGAACATAGCCTGATAGATAACGCCAAAAATGTACTTATGGTAAACTTGTGAATATAGAATATGTACACACCATATGATTACACACAATTACCTGCATTAAATCGTTCTATATACATACATCGATACAAACATGTTATTGACACTCTTTTATAACAATACACTTGTACTAACATGGTATTTAAATTATAATCACATGTTATTAGATATAAATTGATTAGTTACTGTTTATGTTGTTAATTATTTTCTTTATTAAGTGGATAATAAGAAATATACACAAATAAATGTTTCTGTAGATGTCACGTATGTAACAATACGTGTGAACTTAATAAGCCGATGCTGCAATATACATCAAACGTGATACAAGTTCGTTATAATATAGTTGTGCTAGATTTTGTATTGTCAAATAAGTACAGTAGTACATGACGTTTGATTATACCATAGTGATTCAACATTTATAAAGTCAGATAGGTACAGTAACCTTGATGATCGATACATTTATAGAGCAAGAGAACATATTTAGTGGAATTTTGAACGCAAACGTGAATATATATATTCTCATGACACTTGACTCATTGTTTTGTGGCTGTTTTGCCATCGTTTGTCTATGTTTCTGTCATGCGGGGACTGATAATCTATTTCCAGATGTACGCATTGAAATGTTCTCTTTCTCCACATGGGTATCAATTGTTCTTTATTTACTGTGTATGTTCGTCAGATGCCAAGGTAAACCGTGTTGTCTTCTTCGCCTTGTGCTAATTATACTTTTTTTCTATTCTTTGTACACTGTCCACTTTGTATGTAGGTGTAAAATAGTGTTGTTCCTCTTTGCTTACATATAAAGTAATTTAATTTATTAAATGTACAATGAATTTCAATAAAGTAACATTATGTTAATACTTCAATATAATATAATTACATTTTCTCGCTTCACGTTGTTTTGTTCTGTTGGTATAGCAAAGATTATTACATTACTTAAATAACATACTTATAAACCACACAAATCACACACATTTTTTAAAAAGGTAGGTACCCATTTGATTGGTATGTTAATCACTTTGGAGTTCTTAATATACATATTAATGTATGAGAATTAAATATAAGAAAGCACAGTGTTCAAAGACAAAGGTGTTATACTCACTTCATGACATTTGCAGGTAGTCATAGAAGTTACGGTTCGTTGAATTTGGTGCCAAGTCGTCGTACATTTTGTGACAAGACGACTCTCTGTTAGCACGAATTTCTCCAACAAATCTTTAAAATTAAGGGTATCTGTCATAAGCTCTTTGATGTTGAACATGACTTTAAGTATGGAAAACGCATTTTGACATAAAAAAGTGTGTGTATATCGATTGCTCTACAATGTCATACTCGACAAGGCATGATATTATTCATACAATTTGCGTTTTTGACAATTAACATACAAGTGTATACACATTCGCTTATTGGAGAGAAATGATATGCATCCTGAACAATATCTGTGCGTATTTCGAATATTAATCAAGGAACAGTTTGTGTATTTCTATAATAAATGTAAAGATAAGCAATTACATGGTCGATAATACAGTTCAGTATAAACTACATGAATTTGCATGCACCGATTTCTAGACTCATGTCCAGCAAAGGCGCATTTGACAGCTTTGAGCCAAACGCGAAGTTCAAAGAAAAAAGTCACGCTTTTCAATGCAAACTAGTCACGAACGCAAACGATATAAACATCATATACAGTTAATTGGATCAAGCCTGATAGATAAGTATCACGGGGAGATACGTACGCATATGATTATATTGTTAAGCGGTTTATACTAAGATATGATAGATAACTTACAATAAATTATATATTTGTTTAACATTGTCAACATTTTCTGATATTTGAAACGCGTCTGTAGAATACAAATTCGTTTGTTATTTAAATGTTCAGTGTTCATGTCTTTTTCCTACTTAAAAGCAATTATTTTTATTCTTTCGGCACATTCTTAATAAAGTTCTGCTTACGAAAACAAGACCGTTATACATGTATATATTACACTGTTTTCTAAATTATAAAAAACAGTAGGTATTTGTATATAACACTCCTTATCAATACAATTGCATTTCACAAATGAATCTGATTGATTTGTGTAATCGCAACATTATTGCATGTATTTGGTTGCTTTATTCACATAACTCACAATAATTAATTTGCGTTTACTTACTGGCAATGTTTCCATCTGATGATCAGCACACTTAATACTATTACAGCCGCTACAACAACTCCAAGGACCGAAGACACAGCTAATAAGGCGTTATAATTCTTGTCAGTATGACACTCTGGGCTAAAAGCTGCAACACACAAACAGGATCTTAACATGTTCGTCATAAGGAATAAATCATAGAGAGATTATGAAGAAGTACACTAATGTTAATTTGGATATGTACATAAATAAATTGATACTATTCAGATCACATTTTATGGAGGTGGTGGTGGTGGTGGTGGTGGTGGGGGGGTGGTGGTGGGGGTGGTGGTCGTGAAGGTCGTGGTGCTGGCGTTAGTGGTGGTGGTTTCGGTGGTGGTTTCGGTGCTGGCAGTGTTAGTGGTGGCGGCGGCAGTTGCTGCGGTAGTTGCGGTGGCGGTGGCGGTGGTAGTGGTAGTAGTAGTAGTAGTAGTAGTAGTAGTAGTAGTAGTAGTAGTAGTAGTAGTAGTAGTAGTAGTAGTAGTAGTAGTAGTAGTAGTAGTAGTAGTAGTAGTAGTAGAAGCAGTAGTAGAAGTAGTAGAAGTAGTAGTAGTAGTAGTAGTAGTAGTAGTTGTAGTAGTAGTAGTAGTAGTAGTAATAGTAGTAGTAGTAGTAGTAGTAGTAGTAGCAGTAGTAGTAGTAGTAGTAGTAGTAGTAGTAGTAGTAGTAGTAGTAGTAGTAGTAGTAGTAGTAGTAGTAGTAGTAGTAGTAGTAGTAGTAGTAGTAGTAGTAGTAGTAGTAGTAGTAGTAGTAGTAGTAGTAGTAGTAGTAGTAGTAGTAGTAGTAGTAGTAGTAGTAGTAGTAGTAGTAGTAGTAGTAGTAGTAGTAGTAGTAGTAGTAGTAGTAGTAGTAGTAGTAGTAGCAGGGGTGGCGAAATCTCAAAAAACTTTACTTGTCCACGGACAACCATTTAGGAAATTTAACTTGCCCGTTGCTGAACTACACTTGTCCGTTAATGTTTACATAAATTATAAACGCATTTATTGATTAATGTTAAATAATGTGGAATATATCAAAATGAGTATGATTTGCTTGTTTTGTTTATAATTGTACTTCAATGGTACATTCATTATAGCAGTATATTATAAACAATATAAAGACTTTCTCAAACTTTCAATCTTGCGAAGCTCGTGTTATTAAAACATGTGCTGAACATAAGCACATTGTAATCTTAACAAAATAAACTAGTCCAATAGGTGGACCTCATCAGACTGAGGCTCCGCTACTGGTAGCAATTTGATTATATAAACTGGTAACCATTGAAAATGGGTTAGCCAAGTTTCTTGAAAAGTTCTGGTGCGTTTACTTAGATCATATTTTTTATCATAATCTTTCTTAGTTTTTTGGGAGGTGGGCTGCTCAAAGCTTCGGGTTTCTGCTCCGTTGTTGAAGATCAAAAAAAAAAAAGTTCCATCTTTACCATTAAAGTCGTCTTAAATAACAAGGTAGACCGTGTTTTGATTATCTAAGATTGATACTTTTTTATTTCCGTCTGATTGTAAAAATAAAGAAACCAGTCTGTACACTGTCTAACAGTCGGGCCGAATGTTGAAAATGCGGCATGCTCCCGGTCTCATATAGAATAAGGGAGATCACTGCGAAGGAAAGTGCACGTATTTTAGCTTGATTGCTCCGCAAATAGCACTGACAATGTAATCGCGTGTCAACATCCAGTTTTGTAAAACTTAATTACGGCTTTAATAAAATGTGTTTTTGTATACCTGGACGCGACTTTTAAAAAACTTGTTGTCCACGGACAACTTAATTGAAAAAAGTCAGTTGCCCAGACAAGCAAATGTACGACTCGGGCAACTCGGACATTTGATTTCGCCACCCCTGCAGTAGTAGTAGTAGTAGTAGTAGTAGTAGTAGTAGTAGTAGTAGTAGTAGTAGTAGTAGTAGTAGTAGTAGTAGTAGTAGTAGTAGTAGTAGTAGTAGTAGTAGTAGTAGTAGTAGTAGTAGTAGTAGAAGTAGTAGTAGAAGTAGTAGTAGTAGTAGTAGTAGTAGTAGTAGTAGTAGTAGTAGTAGTAGTAGTAGTAGTAGTAGTAGTAGTAGTAGTAGTAGTAGTAGTAGTAGTAGAAGTAGAAGTAGTAGTAGTTGCTGTAATTGATTTAAATCATCGGGCAATTTAAGAAGCAGTTCAAACCAAACAACCCTTGAGCACATTCTGTAAAGGTGCAGCAAAAGCTACTGAAAAGTTGTGAGTTGTAGTCGGGAAGTAATATTTGTAGCAATTACGTACTTTTTAATTAAGTTGGGGCATTCAAAGTAAAAACTAAACGATATACATGCTTACGTGTACAGAAACCATTTTCCATCCTAAACCCATCGTGACATTGAAGAGACCCTACGCACGATCCATTGACGGAATGACACTTGTCACAGTGACAGTCCATAGAGCATCTTTGTCCGTAGAAGCCGGGTGTACAGGCTGTGTTACAACAATAAAAGGAATATAATTTGAATAGTAGTATGCGATAACAATTTTTTTCTGCACACAATGGGTTGTCACAGGACTAAGGATTATCCATCGACGCCGCGGGTCGTTATATTGTTGTAACATTTAATTTTGGGGCATGTTTTGACCTAACGGGGCATGCAGCACAGTATATAATTACACACCAATATATTTAACCTTGTGGAGAAAAGTTTTCAGAAGGACAAGATTTGTAAGGTATCTGCTGTACAAGTCTATATAAAATGCATGACGCTTAAGGTTTTCAGAGTATTTGTTTTACTGAAGTTAAATGATTTTATGATAAATTGTACGATTATACAATGTTACATATCGAACAAACCTTGGTCGAGCTTTTATAATCAGAGATGTTTATTTTTCAAATAATATCTAGATTCATTCATTACTAATCATCATATAGCAAAGTTTCTAAATGGAAAAAGGGGGCATAATTTATGTTGTTTTTTTTTAAACCATAAAATCGCACATAAACAACTTCCTATCTGAAGAAAAATTTAAAAAACACACACTGTGTTGAAAAGTGAGTGAGTATTTATGCGGAAACATGTGGCAAAGAACTGACTGTAAGACAGACAGAAAAACAGATATAATAACGAAACAACTAGATCAAAAACAAATATGATAACTAATTAAGCAAAAGCAGCCAGCTGTTTAAACAACACAATTTTACAATTTCAAAATTAAAATTAACTAAGTGCTATAACTTTATAATGTGGACGCAATAGCAATGACGATTGAGCACTGCACGTGCCCTTAATGAACTGTATATGCAAAAGATGTTTCACCAAATCATTATTTTTTCTTTGAAGTGAAGGGGTATAATAATGAGCTTAAACAAATCTCAGAGAAACAAAGATTTTTCATTACGTTTACGGGCTCATTTATATCTGCGAAATCCAAAATACATTATATTTAAACAGACTGCAACATCATAAACATGCATTTTTGGGAATTCCAAGGCTAACTTAATTAAATCAAACTAATACTCAGGTTAGTTTTCATTTCAAAATAAGTAATTACAGCAAAACTGTTGATGGCATTATTCAAATGTATGTTAACCTACCCACGCTGAAGTTAAAGCGTGTCCAAAAGGGACACAATCCCCATTCGGACATTGACCGGAATATAGCAATATAACAATGACATGCTCATATGCAATTTACGACACAGATCAAGATCTCATTCTCTGAAAGCTGATCTAGCACACGCATCGCTATGAAATATAACCGCAGTAAACACATACCTGTGATAATTTATTATGCATGTATTATGTAAATTTGCATGCAAGTGACTTTTGAGATTTTCTTTACAAAAGATAACATTTAAAATAATACGAACACCATATGAATGAGTAAAAATGTTTTTAATCTTACCAACGCTACAGTTACTGTAAGTCCACCCAGGCTCACATTTCTCACCGGAACACTTGCCCGAGACATGGTTGCAGTTGGTGCCGTGTAGGCAATGACACTCTGACGAGCAGTTCAAACCAAATAAACCTTTGTCGCACGCTGTAAAGGAGAAACAAGAGGAAGTACTATTAGTAGCTATACAGTAGTAGTTAACTAGGTTAATCAGAAATCATGTCTCGAAAACAGTAAGATTGATGCTTCTCTGTTACTACTATACAGGTTTTTAATGCAATTTTATAAAGACCGTAGCAACGTTAAAATATAACGTTTAGCTGTCAGCTTTCAAAAAATGAACTCTTACCAACGCTACAGTTACTATGAACATACAGAACATGCCTGGATCACACGCTGTAAGATATTATTTTATTATTAATATATGCTAAATTAAGGTTAAAACTGTAAATGTCTACCCGACATAACTTAACTACGATGCGAAATACAATTACAAACTGTTGAAGTATAGACACTATTTTCCGATTTGTGAAACCTTGATATTGAGAAATGACGAACACATAAAAAAAGTTATCGTCGTTATATTGATCTCGCATTAAACACGACTTAAACAGAAACCTTTAATATTCCTTATTTTAAGTTTATCTAATTCGCTCGCTAAAAGTCGAACACGCTTATTTTACTTGTTTTTACATATCACACAAAACATAACTCCAACATTCGCTGAAATATAAATCTTTCTAATAAATAGTGCATAAATATTCACATTTAACCTTTATATTTTTGACTTAACTAGTCTTAAAAAATACTTCATCGAGTCAATAAGATGAAAAACCGCATGTTGTTACATACCTACGCTACAGTTGTCATGCGTCCATCCAGCTGCACATTGGTTAACGGGACAGGTACCATCAATATGATGGCATATTTCATTGTTGTAACAATGGCATATATAGGAGCAGTTAGCACCAAAAGTACCAGGGTTACAGGCTGTAATCATGAAATGTTCATTAAGCTATACAAATCAAAGCCTTGAACCCTGAAAAACTGCGACTTGCTTCAACTTCAGTTTTACATCAAGACAAGATATAAGGAGGTTTTAAATAAAAATGGTCCTTTAAAAATTATGAAATACAGGTAATTTATAAATTCAAAGTTGTTAAAATTATTTCTGATAAACTTTTCATTTGTCTAGTTGAACTTCAACAGTTCAGATTTGTGTTGTGTTTATTTCTCTACCTGGATAGAAGTTATATTGAAGACAGTGAAACAGAGCGGATCCCTTGCTAATTGACATATCGAATTCTATACATGTCTTTTTGCTTTATATAAGATAACATTTAAAATCATGCGAACACCATTTGAATGAGTTAAGCATCGTGCTCGGATGAATCTTGCTTTAAATCTTACCAACGCTACAGTTACTATTGGTCCACCCAGGCTCACATAGCTCATCGGAGCAGTTACCGAAGACATGGTTACAGTTGGTGCCGTGTAGGCAATGACACTCTGACGAGCAATTCAAACCAAATAAACCTTCATTGCACGCTTTAAAGGAGAAACAAGAGGAAGTACTATTAGTAGCTATACAGTAGTTGTTAACTAGGTTAATCAGAAATCATGTCTCTAAAACAGTAAGATTGATGCTTCTATGTTACTACTATACAGGTTTTTCATGCAATTTTTTGAAAGACCGTTGCAACGTTAAAATATAACGTTTAGCTGTCAGCTTTCAAAAAATGAACTCTTACCAACGCTTCAGTTACTATGAACATACAGAACATGCCTGGATAACAAGCTGTAAAATATTATTTTATTATTAATATAGTCTAAATTAAGATTAAAACTGTAAATGTCTACCCGACATAACTTAACTACGATGCGAAATACAATTGCAAACTGTTGAAGTATGGGCACTATTTTCCGATTAGTGAAAACATGATATTGAGAAATGACGAAAACACAAAAAAGTTATCGTCGTTATATTGATCTCGCATTAAACACGACTTTAACAGAAACCTTTCATATTCCTTATTTTAAGTTTATCTAATTCGCTCGCTAAAAAGTCGAACACGCTTATTTTACTTGTTTTAACATATCACACAAACATAACTCCGACATTCGCTGAAATATACATCTTTCTAATAAATAGTGCATAAATATTCACATTTAACCTTCAATGTTTTTTACCTTACTAGTCTTAAAAGATACTTCATCGAGTCAATAAGATGAAAAACCGCATGTTGTTACATACCTACGCTACAGTTGTCATGCGTCCATCCAGCTGCACATTGGTTAACGGGACAGGTACCATCAATATGATGGCATATTTCAGTGTTGTAACAATGACATATATAGGAGCAGTTAGCACCAAAAGTGCCAGGGTTGCAGGCTGTAATCATGAAATGTCCATTAAGCTATACAAAATCAAAGCATTGAATCTTGAAAAACTGCGACTTGCTTCAACTTAAGTTTTACATCAAGACAAGATATAAGGAAGTTTTAAATAAAAATGGTCCTTTATAAATTATGAAATACAGGTAATTTATAAATTCAAAGTTGTTAAAATTATTTCTGATAAACTTTTCATTTGTCTAGTTGAACTTCAACGGTTCTGATTTGCGTTGTGTTTATTTCTCTACCTGGATAGAAGTTATATTGAAGACAGTGAAACAGAGCGGATCCCTTGGTAATTGACATATCGAATTCTATACATGTCTTTTTGTTTTATATAAGATAACATTTAAAATCATGCGAACACCATTTGAATGAGTTAAGCATCGTGCTAGGATGAATCTTGCTTTAAATCTTACCAACGCTACAGTTACTATTGGTCCACCCAGGCGCACATAGCTCATCGGAGCAGTTACCGGAGACATGGTTACAGTTGGCACCATGTAGACAATGACACTCTGAGGAGCAGTTCAAACCAAATAACCCTTGATCGCATGCTGTAAAGGAGAAACAAGAGGAAGTAATATTAGTAGTTATACAGTAATAGTTAACTAGGTTTATCTTAAATCATGTCTCGAAAACAGTACGAAGTTTGTTTGTATGTTATAATACATGTTTTTCGTGCAACATAATTAACACCGTAGCCACGATACAATATAACGTTAAGCTTTCAGCTCTCAAAAAGTTAGATCTTACCAACGCTACAATTACTATTACTCCAGCCAGGGGCACATTGATCATCTGAGCAGTGGCCAGAGATGTGATCACAGCTTACTCCGGGTAGACAATTACACTGGGAGGAGCAGTTTATACCAAACATGCCTTGACCGCATTCTTTTGAAAGGAGAAAAGATACAGAATAATTGTAATTGAAGTATAGTGAGTATCATTGGTAACCAACAGTAATAGTAAACGTAGTAGTGTGTCAATAATACATGTAATATACCGTTCTGGGGTATACTTGTAAGACAAAGTTGATATAATTAGAGAGATTTGTGCATGCATGCAAAATTTCATTAATATCATAATAAGCATTAAACACGTCATATTCAATTACCAATTTTTTATATCTTACCAGCGCTACAGTTGCGAAGAGTCCATCCAGGCGCACATTGGTCGATAGGACAGTGGCCAGAAACATGGTCACATCTTTCTCCATATAGGCAATGACATGGGTAGGAGCAGTTGTTACCGAAAATGCCATGATCACAGGCTTTGATATTCGAACAAAAAATAATATTTAGAGCAAATGTAATATGTTATATGCATGTCCAAAAAGTTTTGCAATGCATTCCACATAATAATATATCGCCGCTTTCATGCATACACATCATTACAGACTACATAATTAACCATCTAGCTGCCATAAAGTGTCACTAGCAAATCTAACCGACGCTACAGTTGCTTTTAGTCCACCCAGGTGCACATAGGTTACCCGGACAGTGACCAGAACTTTGGTCACAACTTGCTCCGAGCAGGCAATGACAACGGGAGGAGCAGTTCTTACCAAACATGTCTGGATCGCACGCTGTGATAGTCGAACCAAAGATATTATTACAGTAGATGAGTAGATACAATGACAATAATTGTATATGAACAAGTATATTTGCATTCATTATTTACCCGAACAATAAACTTTAACGGCCTTCTCTCTTACACATGCTAATAAATGCCTTAGTTCAGCTGGCATCAATCGTCAATAAGAATCTTACCAACGCTGCAGTTACTTTTAGTCCATCCAGGTTCACATTGATTACCAGGACAGTGGCCCAAAACATGGTCACAAGTTGAACCGTTGATACAATTGCATGCATAGGAGCAGTTCTCACCAAAGAGCCGTTGATTGCAGGCTTTAAAATATTTTGTTAAGAAATATAATTAGCACTTAAGCCATTGCTGTTGATAGTGGTTACCCTGAACTTTAAATAGAAGAAAAAAATGAGGGGGGGATTTCGTAAGAAAAACATGTCTTGGTTGTAGTACAATGGTCAAACATAATAATATTGAGTGAGCGTTTTAAAGGTTTATCCACTGTAAATCAATGTAAAACTAATTCATATATGATTTTTTCACTCATAAGAAAACTATTTACTCGCACTACATACTATTGTAAACACCAACAACACCCATAAAGCAAGGACATATCGCTAATTGTGATCCCAACAAAACTACAGTGATGTTTTTTCCAACCAGACACACATATACCGTCGGGGCAGCGGCCAGAACATTGCCACATTTTTTCCTTTGTGGGAAATGACAGGGAAAGACACAGTTTAAACCAAACATGCCTGGACCACAAGCTGTAACATATTATTGTAATATTAATGTCTGCTCAATTAAGGTTAACACTGTTATTGTCGACCGACTTACTTAACTACGATGCGAAATGCAATTATAAACTTATTTTGTATTAAAGACACTAATTTACGACCCCCGAAAAAAAAGTTATCGTTGTAATATTGATCGCGCGTTAAACACGACTTTTACAGAACATTTGAATTGCTATATATTATTTCATCTTAATCGCTCCCTAAAAAGTCAAACACATGTTTTATATTAATTTTTGCATATTACACCAACAATACTTTGACATTTTCTCAAATAAAAAACATAATAATAAATGGTTAAAACATATTCACATGAAATCTTTAATATGCTTGACTATACACGTTTACAAATAGTAATTCATCGAGTCAATTAGATAAGAGGCCGCATGTTGTTACATACCTACGCTACAGTTGGCATGCGTCCATCCAGCTGCACATTGGTTAAAGAGACAGGTACCATTAATATGATGGCATGTGTCATTGTCGTAACAATGACATATAAAGGAGCAGTTAGCACCAAAAGTGCCAGGGTTGCAAGCTGTAATCATAAAATGTCGATTCGGCTAAACAAAATCAAAGCGTTGAATGCTTTAAGACTTCGGCTTGCTATAACTTTAGTTTTACAGCAAGACAAGATATTAGGAAACTTTCACAGAAACTGGCTCTTCATAAAAATTGAAAATACAGGTAATTTATTCATGAACAGTTTTTAAGATAGTATTTCTGATGAACTTTCAATTCATCATGTTGATAGTTCTGATTCACGTTGTGTTTATTTCTCTCACTGGATAGTAATATTTAAGACAGTGAAACAAGGGAGATCACTTGGTAATTAACATGTGGAATTCTATAAATGTTTTGATAGCAGTATTAAAGGGGCCTTTTCGCAGATTTTGGCATTTTTTAAACTTATTCATTAAATGCTTTATATTGATAAATGTAAACATTGGATCATAAAAGCTCCAGTAAAAAATCAAGAAAAAAAATAAAAAAAGGAAAAGAACATTGCCCGGAGCAGGTTTCGAACCAGTGACCCCTGGAGTCCTGCCAGAGTCCTGAAGTAAAAACGCTTTAGCCTACTGAGCTATTCCGCCGAGTACACATTGTTGACGTATTTTATACCTTATATAAGCAACCTTCGTAGTTTCACAAAATTTAACGACAAAAACAGAACTCTCCAAATTATTCGATCGTTTCGCGTTGCAACGCTTTATAATTTTTAGGTTTTAAAATCGTCAAAAGATGCATATAATGGCTATATTAGAGCATGGTTAATGTTCAGTATTACTGTTTCCTCACAAATATCATAACTAAAACAAAAACTTACGAATCTGAAAAAACTTTTTTCAATTTTGTCAATTTACCAAAGCGTGAAAAGATCCCTTTAAAGATTCCGCTTGTCGCCGCAGTCTTAAAACGATTCGTATAGCTTGTTATAACATCTGCGAAAACAATTATGACATATTGGGCAATATTTTATTTTATGTAAACTGATCATTGGTGAACTGATTTCAATCGCTCAACTCACCGAAAATTCCATAAAACTGCAATACATTTCAAGAGTCAAGCGTACTCAATTAGTGTTAATCGGTCGCAATCGTTCTTATGATACAATTATTCTTACTTTCATTACAGGCAAATCCTCTCCAGCCGTCTTGACATACCGCATTCATACATATGCCCGTGACACTTTCGCAGGAACCCGAAAGACAATGGCACTCTTTGGAACAGTTTGCACTGTACGTACCGTGTACACAATCTGGAAAAAAGAAGCATTTTTAAATATGTTCAGTGCTGAGAAAAAGCTATTTTATAGCTTAATTAGTCCGATGTTTAGGCACTGAATGCACAAACTCTTAGCTGTATTTACAAACATAATGGCACGTTGCTATTTCTAGACGCTTACTCTAGCGGTAGTATTCTTCAATGGTCAACTGTACCGGAAAGCCAATTTAGTTACGTGAAATATATCATAATATATTATAAAACACCCAAGCACTTACGCACTAAATGTGCAACTGGGGTGCCGAGTAGTTTAAGCGAAGTACACCGGATGTTTAACGAACGACCAGGGTTTGAATTGCGCTGAGGAATGATTGTTATTTTAAAAACTTGAACATGGTGATAATAGCTATAACTAAGAACGCCATTATATTAAATACTATTGTGACATATGCAGCAACTGTCAAAAATAGCCGGACTATGTGATTGTGTATTCAAATTATTTAATGTATTGTTGGAAGCATATAACACACAGCTAAACCGTAGAGTATAGAAATTTGTCATATGCATAAAGTATATTAAACATTTAACAAGACGAAAATTGTTATATTATAAAGGAGACCTTTTTAAACTAGCACATTCTTAAAAGCGATATAAAAGCCCAATAAGCAAATGGATCCATGATACCCGTGAATTCACAAATTGAGCGCGATTTAAGACAAATATCGTAATAAAATAAATATAGGTAATCTTATTATATAACCAGATTTAAGAAAAAGTTAGCTTTACACTGCAATTGTTTCGGGATTATATCACTTCTTTGCAAGTCGGTATCATCGATGAAAAAAATCCCCTCACTGATCTTGACGTAACGTAAATCCACAAACATTTCTGTTATTGAAAGAAAGCAAAATGAAAATGTTCAATTATTGATAGCATTTTACCTGCTTGTCGGTATATCCTAATCTCGCATATAGTCATATATGTAGTTGATGACACACTGCCCGAAACTCCTACAGCATATACTTCCCGTGGAGGAGCCAGTACCGTCTCCGCAAACAACTGGTTTTTGAAAGTGAACTTTTCGTTCTGAAGTGATCGATCCTGTCTTCCCAGTAACAATGTGATGTTGTCAAACTGAACAAATGCTGCAAAAATATTATACATACGTCTACGGTGTATATGAAGGTTATCTTGACTTTATTAGATAATAATAAGTTGTTTAAATAAATATTTGTTCCTTGATATAACCAAAATAACTTCATGCTCATATCATTATAAAATACCATCGTTCAAAAGTATCCATTTAACACGGATAAATAATTGTTTTGGCTGGAAATAGATACACAATCTAACATTGGATGTTTTAATGGCAAGTAACCTAATGATATAGTACACTCATGCATACACTGTTAACGTGGAAAAGCTAGTTGGCCAACTGATATTACGCACGAATATTTTTTGCATGGCACAATCACTCTAGCCCTGCCAATGTCCTGTAAGTCCACACACATGCTGAGAAGCGGATGTAGTCCAGGCAACAGGAAAATAGTGGAAGTAATCAAAGTAAAGAATTGTTGGAACAAAAAAAGGGCGATCAATGAAATTCTTGATTAATTCAATTTATGAACGTCCAGCTTATTAAAATTACCCTACTGTTACGCAGTGAAAGGTTGAGCCTTTTTAAGTTAAAAGGCTCCGATAATGTCATTAGTTCGAATGATAACACTCGGCTTCGATTTACTTATGGTAAGAGTTATGCTCGACCAGCCTAATGTGACTGTTTTACAAGCTATATCCATTAACTATTGACCTTATAGAAATAATGTTGACAGCAATACGCCAATTTATTCTCAGCCATGTTAACAGCAACACACAAATCGTGTCAAATACCAATAATTGTTTTCCGTACATAAGTGTTCTCGCCCGAGAGTAAGAGGATCACCGGTCCGTTACCTCGCATACTTGATAGGCTAAAAAGCGTGCTTATGAAATGTTGAAATAGCATTTGTCTATGAAGCAAACGAATTGTGTGCTCCGAAAGTTACAGGGGACATAGATGTTGAGGCATTTTGCAAAAAAAAAAAATTATACAAATTCTTAATATTCGTTTCAATTATTAAAAAAGGGCATTATTTATAAAAGTCGAATCAACGTGCAGCCGTTGTCTACCATGGGCACGGCCGTCAATTCAAACAGCCAACATACTGCAACTAGAGTATAGCAACATATTCTTTCAATGCCAACACATAAATGACGATAATTATATATATCAGCCGTTCTGCCCAAAGCCTGATATGAATGTGAACAATACATTAACTGCACTACTTACGCTTTCGTAAAACTATAAGCCGCGCATAGATTTATGCATGGATTCAATACATGTACATCAACATATTTCTGCCTGTGCACTTCAAACAAACTTTAATTGCAACGATGATTAAAAGTTAAAGTTCATGGGCAAGGTTAACAGATGTGTACCTTAGTGTCAAGTAAAGGAACACTTAATAGCTTCAAGAGTTCGGACAAATTGCAGGTTTAGTTCCTGATTTTGAAATATTAGTACAATCTCTATAAATGTCTTAATACACTCGGGATTCATTCCATCGAAGAAAAAGATCGTGTATAACGCAGTTAAAGATATATTAAAGGTGTGGTGACTTCAGAGTCACAATTTTTTGTAACATTTGATATCATCAAAGAAATTCTCACCGATGTTTGATATAGCAAGTTAAAATCCAAGCCTTCGATCTTTATGACACTACTTAATAACATCAGAATGAAGAAGTTTTCTCTATAAAATTACTGCTAGACTAATATAAAGTGTGCGTTGCATTTGTTTTTGTTATTCTTAAAAAGCGCTCCGAAAGTTGTTTTGGGAATCTAAACGGTCGTATCCGATTATATTTATTAACCGATTGTAATCAACAGTGACAATAGAACCGTTATGTCGCTGAAATTGTTAAGGATGGACGTTTTGTTAATATTGATATAACTGAGGCATAAAACTATCGATAAGAACTGATAAATGTATCCAGTTACATACTAGTTTTAGTATTCCTATTTAAAACCGTTGCTGCTGCATAGTTATTGTAAGGGAACAACATTGTTTGATTTTTACATGAATGCACTTTTCGGATTTATCATTTAATTACAATATTAAAAACATATGGAGAGTTTAATGATGATCTTCTAATATATATTTCTTCCGCATGTTTACATTTATTTATTATAAGCATTATTGTAAGCTTGCACAAATAATTATACCTTTTTTATTATTGTAAGTAATTTATGGAAATATCTTCCTTTGAGGAAATACAAAAATAAATATATGTAGCGGATTTCTAAACGGCGAACGGGTTTGTTAGTTTAAGACCAATGATGTTAATCTGTAATATTAACATCACTAAACCTAAATGTGATTGTATTGATTAAGCGTATCGATACGCACCTCCATCTGTACGCCCTAGAACAAGAATCTTTTCCACGAGATAAGTCTTGTCCAGTGTCAGTTGCACCCATGCCGGTCTTTCGAGAGCTGCGCAACATCCACAATTGACAGCATAGCCTTGGTCATTCCCAATACCATCGATGACCTTATCAGCAGTCAAGTTCCAGTATGGACCCGTGTATGGAACCCCCTTTGATGTCACCGCGATGTGTGAATTAGGGATCTGGATGGGTTCTGAAGTATAAACAAACAATTCTGATCATACAAAGATAACTGTTATTTAATAAAGCATATGCCTATCGCACATCGTTGATGCCAGAGTAATATTGTGTTATATTGTAAATCTTTCGTTGTCTTAGAAAGCATATGTTTTTGCTACGAATGTCTCGTTTAACATTTTTCGCACACTATAAACGGAGTGAAGTTATCATGTGTTGAAGATCTGAATGTGTAGATAGGTAATGCTATTTCTGCACAATCACTTGTAAATCTACGGAGAAATACTTTTTTGTCATGCGCTATTACACTCATTTTATTGAGAAAAAAAAAATCTGCTGGCAGCTTACCTCCCTAACGTTAAACAGTAGCCGACGCCCCCGATTAATACTTAATATCAGTGTATTGTATTTATGTTATTGTTCATTGTTTATCTTAATGTTTAAGTTCGTGTAAAAGTATATTTGTGTTATCTATATTCGGGAAAACCCGATTTTCCCGAACTTATTTAAGACATATAAATGCGCAGTTTGTCTGATAACTATAATTTGTTTTGTTCTGATCTGTAAATAAATATATAGAACACAAATAAGCAACAGGAATAGTTTGCTTTACTATAAAGAATATGAAGATCTTAATGCTTAACACTATTAAAAGCTGAATGACAGCATACATATATGTTCTCGATTGGAATTATATATGCATTGAGCATGCATACTTATCAGTGTAATGTGTTAAATCAGCACACGTTATCATGAAAACAACAGCCATATATATGTATATATATATATATATATATATATATATA
>NC_068361.1:99067380-99129880 GCF_020536995.1 Dreissena polymorpha | reverse complement strand
CGACGACGAAGAAAAGAAAAGTTGTAAAATACCGTGTTTTTTACATTTATTAGTTTATATTGATTAAAATATCACGACTGGTATATTACATTGCTTGAAAAAAGTTGTTAAGTTTTCATATTTTGAGTATATTTGGAAATAAATTTTACTGGGTATGTCTACCAGGTAACTACCAGTTAACTATCAATAACGCCAGTAGATTGATCATCATCGTCACGTGGTAAACCCAGGAATGCAATTTGTGCATGCGTAGTGAATTGTAAATATTTTATATATATAATGATCTATCTACTTGCGTTATTTATAGTGTGTTTATCGTTATGTCACCAATTTTCGCGATGTACTTTCGATTTCACATTGCGAATTTTTTTTACCAAATATACTGAAAATATTAACTTTTTTTCAAGTAATGTAATACACTAGTCGTGATATTTTAATCAATATAAACTAACAATTGTAAAAACAACGGTATTTTAGAACTTTTCTTTTTTGGTCATTCGTGGTTGACAGTCCCTTTAACCTAAATCCTGTTAGGTTGGATATGCGAGCATCAAAAGATTAACACAAGCGCAAAAACGACAAAAGCTCAAAACCACATCGCATGGAAGATATTAATGGATCTGTAAAATTCCTGACAGATATCCAAGAGATATCATATATTCAGACAGTGGTACTCGCCAGAACCCGTTTAAACGCTGATAACCAGATCACGGAACAGCCACGACGCACTCAATGTTGGTTTGATTGTGTTTGCAATTTATTTAGTTAAATTCAAAATACCAATGCAGAATCAAAGAGAGCATGCATTTTTGATACCGAAATCCTTTCCTTTTATCCCAAACCGAGGCTGAATTACAGAATTATAAAACACAGTATCCTTGGCTGGATTCGTTTACTTATGTATTTGCACGATGTATGTCTCACATCATATTTAATTTTAACATTTATAAGGGAGATACATTGATTATTTCAAGAAATACAGATCTTCTTGGGCAGGGTGATTTTGAAATCTGCATGTAAAAGGCTATTTAACGTTGTCATGATCGCGACCCTACAACGCTATAAATACAACTGACACATGTAAATGCGTTGCAATACGTATTGCACAACTAACATTGAAAAAACAATTATTTTGTTACATTTGAATTGCCTTACTGCAGTCTTTGCTACTTCATGGTTAAAATATCATGTTATACGCCAAATATTACACCTATTGGTCTCGTTCGTTTATTGAAGTTTCATTAAAATCAGGCTAGGAGGAGAAATCGTAAGCAGAAAAGGTAAAGCACGTTCCGCACGAACTAACAGACGACGAACGACGAACAGCACGATATACTTGAAGCTCGCAATCAGCATTGTTTGCTGAGTTGAGCTTAAAGGCTATAGCGAAAACGGTAAAGTCATACATCAATTAGCAGATGAATTATTTATTACACACTGGATTTTGTGGGGAAAATATTGTCAGATAAAATATTGATGACAATAAATGGGATCCACAGACTAATTAAGTTATGTTCAACATGGTGAAATAATATATCATGATATAGCGAATGAGCATTTAAACGGACGAATAAAACTCGTCAAAAGACAATTTGCTAATATCCAATTGCGTAAGTATGCGAGTTTTGAACAAAATTCACATTTTTTTAAAGTTAATTTGCATGTTTTGAGCATAAAAGTCTTATTTTGAACCCTAGTAAAAAACAAACTAGCCAGTCTTGATTTATCTTTTGCCTCAATCAGACATTGACAATGACATGGAATTAAGTTACACATTGGTATGCACCTTGAACAATGATAAATGTAATATCATACGCCGATACGGAAGGCAATGTGGTAAACAAGTATTCATAGAAGTTAAGTTCAAAGTTTTAATTTAGGGACAATATGATAATGTGTACTTCAATAACAATTCAACAAACGGAGTGGTTAGAATGTGCCATTTGCACAGTTTCACAAGACATATACCTAAACGTGTACTCGTAATAATTTATTCTTTCTAGAATTCAAGATTTAACATACTTTGACCAATCCTGCCTCTAAAGGTATCAATAAGACAATGTGTTTAAATGTAATTTGAAGAATCAGGACGTTAATTGAAATTTCAGACATTTTCACACGCAAAGTGTCACATACTGAAATTAAATGCGTGAATAATCAGAAAAAAGTGTAATGTATTTCTATATTGAATGTTATACTTTGGTCCCCTACCACTTTAATTCTGGTAAAGTCGA
The DNA here is from genome assembly GCF_020536995.1 of Dreissena polymorpha. Lineage (NCBI taxonomy): Eukaryota > Metazoa > Mollusca > Bivalvia > Myida > Dreissenidae > Dreissena > Dreissena polymorpha. Next base: position 99,127,646 of record NC_068361.1, on the reverse strand, counting down.
TTTCATGTAATATACAGATATAGACATATTTAAGTGCACACGATTTTACTATCAACTACAAGTACACCATATGAAATATTAAACGACATATGAAGAATTCCTATCAGTAAATTGTAACATAATACATTTTTGAACCAACTTTTTGTATTGGTGACAATTTCCTGTAATATTATGTAGTACTATTCACTTAATATACCAACTTATCTAAGCAGATATCTTTTCGATATATTCTTATGATCAACAAACTGAAATAGTTATTTAATAAGTTTGCTTAATTGCCCTACACATATTATTCAAGACAATTAAAATCTATATTTATGACAAATAGTCAATTCCTAAACAGCAAAAAACTAAAGTATTAATCCTTCTTTTTTTCTACACTTCATAAAGAAAACAAAACACAGAACCTACCAAACCAAGTGCCTCTTACTTAAAACACTGCTCAAATATAGCTTCTATTTTGTACACTTTACACAATTTAAAGTTATGATAGCTATCGTTGTTTCAATTTGGTCAATTAAAATCGCGCGAATATGTTCAAACACGTACAATGTCACACCATCTGCGCGTACAACATGTATAACGCGGGCGTATAAATAGCTTGACACCAACTTTTTGGAGTATAGGACTATGCATCGTCGGATGCCCACGTTCGACCCATTCCGTTACTCTCCATTTTTCGACCGTGGGTCATTACGAGCTCTTTTCACCGTTTTAGGGTGTGTCAAATCCAGTATTTCCATTGGATCTCTCACGGTTTCATGAGCATATTTTTTACCAATAATACAACTCGTACTATAGAGACTCCGGGTTTGTTGTCAAAATTGCGTCGTCCGTAGAACTGGAATTTCGTCGTGCATGCGTATACTTTAAAATTGAGAATTTAAACGACTTTCAGATGTCTGTTTAAGCACTCGGACAGGTGGATGGAAAAGCTTGGTGTATCAAATCGCAATTATCCAGGCGAAGCATTGATACCTCCAAAGCAAAATTCTTTTGTAAAGTGCGATTTCGTTGGTCTACTGAATGGTCACAGTTAAGGTCAAAACGGCGTGTATTGCTTATATTGTCCCACGGCTAATGCTGGAGAGTAACGGAATGAATTAGTCGTGGGTATCCGACGATGTGGACTATGAAATCTTTCCTATTTTGTGAACGTTTTATAGAAAGGTTTTCATGGGTGGGAAGCATGGGCCAGTTGACTGCAGATAAACGACTCGCGGTTGTTGTCATAAGAATTAATTGAGGGATTAACTTTGTGTAGTTAAATATTACATCATTATTACTTCCATCGATTTTTTATTTACCTGCACTGCAATCTCGTCGTGACGCCGATTTACACTTTTTAAAGATGCTAATAACCTCAAATATGCCAATTATCTAAACAATCATTCTGTTTGATTGATTTTGTACTGGAAGACGTAATGACATCAGGATGTGATTAAACACATGACCAACTGTTCATGAACAAAGAAAAAACAAAATATCTTAATAATTTCGTGACAAAAAGTAATTATAAACAATAAAATATGTAGGCCATATCCTAATAGGGGTCTCCATGCACCCCCCCCCTTTGGATTAATTTTCACCTATACCGATTCGTTCAGTGACTCAAGTAAGTTAATATGTTCACTTGTCCTCAAAGATAAACTCAATTGAAAGTGTTCATATTAACCAGTTTCCATGGCAACCGCCACTCAAAATTGGAAAACGGACCAGGGCGACTATATCACATCATTATTATATTATATCTTATCGTTACACAAACAAAATAGTGTTCTAACAAAGGCTACACATTGTGCTTTATTGTAAAGACCAAATTATATATTTATCTCATGTGCACATTCATGAATGTTAATGAGAAACTAACAAAATCGGGAAAAAATAGACAAATATCACTATAAAGACTTAAATATTTTAAGTACAGATTGTTTTCAGTAAATATGTGAATGTCAGCATAAGCCACTGCTTGCAGACATTCAAAAAGAGCGATATAAAGGACATTTCTTGAAGCCAAATAGATTTAACACGCCCCGAAAAGTGGGTGTGGTAAACATAAAAGACAATGAAAATAACATAATCACTTCCTATTAATTATTTAGTTGCTCAGTGCTGCTTTTACTTGTTCTTTTAATTTAAATATACTGTTTAACTGTCTTCATCGCCAACTCTTTCCGTTTCAGTATCACTTTCAGCACTGCCATTTTCTTCTTCAAGTGCATTTGTCATGTCCTCCATCAACAATATGAGGCGGGAGTATATCTCCATCAATCCAAAGAGGTTCAATCAGGCCTGTATCAGTGTTTTTGGTACATCCATGTCCTTCCGGTGCAAGTGGTATATCTGGATCGGGTATGTGTGACCTTTTCCATATGCCAACTTGACTAATCACTCTACGGATGTGTTGCAGGAGACATTGCTTACAGGGACGCAGCACTGGCAAGTCTACATTCTTTGACGCATTTGTGCTATCATCAGAGACCTTCTTTATTTTAAGAAAATGCAATTAATCTACCGAGTCGATTCTAGCATTCTAATACATGACACACGTGAATATATCAAATTCACCCACTACTTTATCTGCAACTGTGCAGGTATTTGCTAAAGCAACGATTGGAGCAACGGTTCGTTGCCTTTTTTCCATCAACTTAATAGGATTGATATGCCCCTTTCCTTTGAAAGCGCTTGTTGTGTCACAACTGCAGTATGCATGTATACCTTAAAGTGCTGATCTAAACTCTTCAGTTAATCCCGTAGCTACTTCATTCATGTCAAACATTTTTTAATGATTGCCAGCACCAGTGTCAAAAAGTATCTTGCAACCATCAAATAATTGAATGTAGTACAAAGTTATGAAGTATATGTCACTGTCATGGTTTCGAATTTGAATAGTGTTGTAACTTTGTTCTTTCTCATACACGGCATACATAATAACTCTAGTGTCGGTTTCCTCTTGTGTCGATTTCAGGTCTTCAATAAGTGTCTTTTCAGTTATTTCTTCATCTCTTGTTGCGAACAGAAAGGCGTCTCCTTCACAAACCAAAATCACTTTCCTGCCCTCTAGTTTATTTGCATATTCATCGCTCTCCCATGACTAGCACATGATCTTCACAAGTTGTTTCTTTTTCTCGTCATTTGTGAGGAAATTCATCCAGTCTGCCGGTTTTTTGGTGTTTTCGCCTTTCACCAGAAGTTTTTCTCCACGACCGCGATGTTTCCTTTCCATTGCTTTGACAGACCCTTGCTTGCACATGTCTGTACTAAATATCACATCTGTCTTCTTCTGGGTCATGTTAAATAGTTTTTCAGAAATGTGTTTAAAATTTGACGGGTTGTCTTTCATCGAATGAAACAATGCATTACCATCTTCTATTACTAATGTCTTGTCTTTTGGAATAGCTGCATGATCAGTCCCTTCAGTGACGTGTTTTAAACCTTTCAATTTGTCAGTTTTGGCCAGAAACCCATCAGCAGTTCCAATGCTAAACGGCACAGTAGTTAGTGAGTAGTTGAGAAGATCCTTTTGATTAATTAACCAGTCTTGTCTTTGGGATTGAACAAGTAGTTGCATGGCAATGTTACATTGTTGTCTATATTGAAGGACGTTGTTTTCACATTGTTGTAACATTGTCATTCAATTACTAGTTCAACTCCAAAGACCAGACCGGTTAATTAATACTTGGTATAGGTAAAAATTAATCCAAGGGGAGGTGCATGGAGACCCCTATTAGGACATTGCCTATTACCATTCAAATCGCACTATGCTTTTCTAAGTAATTGCCATTTGTTTAAACAGAACATGCGAAATTCGCCTTTTACTTTTTCGTACTCATAAAGTTTGCACTGAATCTTCACAGTTTATGTATGTAAAAGTTTGCTGGCATAAAATGGGGGTCTTGTTCGATTACCAGCCAATTCGCACCAGGCACTTAAGAGTTATTGCCCTTTAGTAATAAAAAAATGCAAATTCGGCGTTTCAGCTTTTTACTTGAATCTTTACCAAACTTTCTGCAAATGTACGTAGCCGTAAAATGGATGCCAAGTTGAGAACCAGCCGAAGCCAGGCGCTTCAGAGTTACTGCCCTTTTTATAAAAACAAATGTCAAATTCGCCGATTCAACTCTCTTTACGCATTCCCTTTTCATCGAATCTTCACCTAACTGTCCAGATATGTTTGTGCCCGTAACACAGAAGTCAAGTTCGATAACTAGCTTAAAAAATATGGAATGCTACGTTGTCCATTTTTACGACGGAGGCATGGATTTTTAGTTGTATGTTTTGCTAACGTGAAATTCGGCATATTGTTATCGGTAATTTGTCACCATTTTCACAATTTGGCCGGTCGATATAAGGTTTAGGGGATGTTTGTTTCGGGGATTCACGTTCCACTGTCAGAAGGATACATTGGTAGATTGGCAGCTGGATGAGCCTAAGTCCCCCATGGGGCTTTCGGACACTTGGTAGCCGGGCACCACGAAATTAATGGTTACTAAATTTAAACTGTATCCTACACTATTACACATATATATGTAAATGTTTCCTTTTTGTTTTAAGCAGAATATTTAATTGTTTAAGTATTCAAACTTTATTGTGATTATGCGTATTAATTCCTCCATTTTCATAATATCGGGAGAGGCTATACATGATTAACAAATATTTGTTAAATTATTTAACTAAGTCATCGCGTCGGATAAAAGAGCGGCTGCATTGAAGATCATACACGGAGATCCAGCAGCTTTTAAAATATATTTTTTGTAAAATTGTAAAAATACATGTAAAATACATCGTATTTTATATTGTATAACAATTTAGATAAAGTATAAATATATCTCTTTAATACATGCCAATTTTAGTGTTGAAGTTGGGTCGATGTTTGAGACTTTAACCAGTAGAGAACGCAGACGAATGTTTGAACAGCGTAAGTATACATTTTTATCTTCAAAAAACACTTCTGTAAATTTCCTTGTCTGTGTTTAAGTTCAAGTTTGTATGAATATGTATTACTCATATTATACATCTTTAAACCAAACTAACAAGTCAAAGTTGATCTTATACGATCAGTGTTGCATCGTATGTCCATGGTCTTGGATGGCGTATTGAAAATGTTATGATCTCCTGAATCGGCGCCTGATATTATATACCCCATTCAAATGTTAACTGTTAGTTATATTTCATTATTACTTGAATATTAAAGTTAAATACCCATTAATGTTAGGATTCTTTTGAACTTATGGTAAAGTTTATGAAATAATTAATCATTACTAATTAATAAATAAATTATACAGAAGAATCAGAATTTTGAAACCGTGTGAAACGCTCAAGAGTTACAACACTTGGTTTAATAGTCATTATCAGAAAACGAGTAAACAATCCGGAGAATGAATGCTTATCGACTACGATATGAATCGATGTTCCTCGTCTGCCCTTTCTAAAACGTTTAATTACTATTTTCCCTGCATTAACATATATTGAAATTGCTCGGGAAAAAATGGATTCTGAACGGGTATGTGAGTGGAGGAATATGGTAGCTACCAATTTGTTTGAGAATATATTCGGATGTGTGTGTTTGAAGGGTTAAAGGCTCGGTCAGACCTACCAACGAATATGTAACCGAGAGAAAACGGACGAAATATGCAGATTTTGGTTATCCAGTGATAAAATTTACCTGCTCTGCCGCTCTAGACGCTCGCAATCGGTGTGTGAAGCGTAGAAAAAACAAAATGACCGCACAAGTACCGGTGATGTAACGGAAATAAGCGTACGTTTAGCGGATATGTACCGGATAATTAACGGTCGGCTTACTGATATTACCGTGCGAGTAAATGACTTCTACCGGATAAAACGGCAGTGTAGCGCATTAGTACCGGACAAAACGTTCTCCCAACGTGAGAGAAACGGAAAAGTACCGAACATCAACGTACATAAAACGGTCATTTTATGTCATGCATTATTTATATTTTAAAGTATCATAATTTTGATTTGCTTTGTTTTTAATGCATATGCTTGTTTGTTTCTGTATTATGAATGTTTATGTACACTTACGCCAAGAATAAAATAAATAAATAAATAAATCTTGGTCGGTCGAACACTGTTATATTTTATTTCCGAAGAAAAAGAAGGGTACATCCTCAGTATCATGTGGCAAGGCTTCAGGTTCTGGCAGGTCAAGGTCTCCGTTATCAGCTGCTGCCTTCAGGTCTTACTCGTTCCACAAATGTGCAACGGATTAAGCATCACGGCCTCTAATGTAAGCCCAGGCGAACTTGTAGCCGGAATTATCCAGAGCTAGCAGGGCAACTAAAAAGTACTTCTTGTAGTTAAAATACGTAGACCCAGATCTTGGTGGACATTTGCAGGCAATAATTATGTTTGCCAGCAATAGCACCAAGCGTATGAAGGAAATTCCGGCTGTCCCTGAAGCCGTCCGCTATTCGCGTCCAATCGGAAGCTGTTGTTGGCAAAGGCAGCACCTCGTCAGCATACTCATATATGACTGCTCTACAAATCTGACGTGTAAAAGATAACAGTATGATAAGCTAGCGTGGATTATAGGTGTATGACACAGTAGTTAATCCATGACTTTTAGCGAGTGGATGATTAGGTGAAAAATATACTACTTGATAAACGGTGCATATAACTGTGTGCATTTCAAGATATGCGCACAAGACAGTACTAATGGTATTATACAATTTAGGAGTTAGTGTTGTAGTGCGCGCACTCATCTATTTGTCTTTTATCCTATCCCGATAACTAAACACAATGCAATTCATATGAAATGATGATAGAAGTAGACATTAAGATGTATAAATATATTAAAATGGCTTACAGAAGCCTTTTAAAATTAATTTTAGCACTATAGTAAATTAAGCGGTACTACTTCTGGCACGAGAAGAGAATTAGTGTTGTTGGGTACCCTCCAGCCGAATCGCATATCGCGGTACTTTGAACCAGACACAAGATGCCGCAGCGCAACTGTAAGCTTCAACCCTGGTTAAATTGGAAGTCTGTAGTTGTTGCGCTGTTTCGTTATCCTTGGGACCAATCGTGCGAGAATCTCATCGAACATCTCCGGTGGCATTCTCATGATGTTGATGAATGCGCATTGGTCCTCTCGTCTTAATTCGACCATTAGTTGGTCATACAGACCGAACTGACGCCTCCGCTCGGGACCCAGCCAAGCCCTGCACATGTCCTTCTCACAAGGCGTACCAAAATGAAATGATACTTCGACCCACAGGTTAATAACGGTTAAATGTATGTCAACAGTTTTGTTCCGTAACACTTCTCTTACTTTTTTATACGTTAGCTGTCCGTTATAATCTGTTGAAAATGCGTTAGGACCAGGACAACCGGACATAAAAAAGGACATCAACCGGATTCGTACAGGAGGTGTAACGCACGAGTTCCGAACAAACCGTAAACTAACGTATGAAGAACGGAGATCTCTGTCCGTTTTATCCGGTGGATAATTTTGAACATGCTCAAAACTTCCCAACGGATGGAACGGATGTCACCGGACATCGCCGAACAAGGAGCGGATTCATCGGATATGAAACGCACATTAAACAGATAAGAACGGACACGAACGGAGAAAATGATTTTATGTCCGTTTCTCGTCCGTTACCTCGGTGTGACCGGGCCTTAAGTAAGAATTGGTGGGTTTGAAAATGATGAGGATGAGTGTGGTTGAATGAGTACGTTGGTTTGGTGGATATGTATGCGGATGTGTTTTGAATCATGTCTGTTCTATTACACTGATCACAAGTGTTAACGACTTTTCGTTTAAAATGTTTACTGTCAAAAATGCGGTTTTTGCTCATGTGACTAACGTATCTGTAACGAAACTATTTTTATTCCCAAGTTCTCATGTACAACGGTGCGGAGAAATTGCATTTTGAATTTTTTAACAATGTTTTTACCTCAAGTGAAGGTGTTATTCGAAAGAGCGGACGAACTTATACTGTTTTATAAGCCAACTTAAAGATGTTTTCTATGATGTTTCATACAAATTGTTGTAGTGGTTAATAAATGTTATTTTGTAAATATGTGAATGCACTACGATGGAAACCGGGCAAAGGTCGATGACAAAAAAGTACCTAAACATTTACTATGGTGGACGAAAATGACACAGGTGATCTAGATTTACATTCACCATTTGTTATTGTGATATTATCTTTGGTTTGAAGACGTGTTCATCTGGTTAATTTATAGTTTTCAGTGTTTATATTGGTACTGAACGATGTGCTGCGTACAGGTATCAGAAAGCAACATTTAATTCAATATCCTTTGTAATTTGAAGAAAGACGTTTTGTGAAATAAAGGATTGTTTTGATTAGTATGTTGTTGTTTTTAATTTTCGTTGAATCTTAATATGATCCTAAGGATAAAAAATGTGTTGTATAAAGTACATGCTTGGGAAGAATCATAATACAAAAATATGTTTCGATTTGACAAGATAAGAAAATAGTGATGTTTTAACTAATTGTACTTAATATTGACGCCATGGCAGAATGCGGAACTGACTTATTTCCAGCGTTCCGAGACGGTTGTGCAGCTATACAGGGTATTGTGACTCGAGCAAAAAGCATTTTTTATTAACCTATTTTAATGTAACATAGAGACAAATGATATATCAAGGGCGAATTCAGCTTTACACACCGTTTTCTTTAACAAAACAAAACTCTATATACAAACTCTTGTAAAAAAAGTTCTTTTTTTTCAAGAGCAAAACATTTCCTTTCCTGCTGTAGTGACTGTGCATGGAGGACATCGGATCATGATTGAACAATGGATTAGCAGCCTAGATGACACTGTCACTGTCATATGCGTAATTTTAGTTAGTAAGGAGCAACATACAACATACATGGCCCAATGATTTGGCGTATTTCAAAGCACGACGAACATATCAGACATCAATTTGGCTGCAGATGATCTTCTAGAACAAGTCACACATGTATTTGCAATTTAAAGAACATTGTGCATAAATTTGTTAACACATTTGTAGAATCCGCACATACGTTAAGAAAGTGTTAAGACGTGCATGTTATATACATCACAAATAGATTTATGAAGCGCACATCGTGTGAGCATTGTGTGTACTATGTTTTCTTCTCCAAAATAATCTTGTTATTCAATTTAATATAATATTTTGTCATATCACGAAGATTTTCATAAATATCTGTGAAACTCAAAGTGACCAACTGTATCCATTTTGGGGTTTATTTGTATCCCTTGAATTGCTTTATCGCTCGGTTAAATTTACCGGTTTAAAGTTCAAACGAAATATATCGCTCTGTCTTTCTTTCGTTTCACATAGGTTTGTAGCGTTCACGATTGGCTTTTGTAACAATATGGATTTATTTACCACTAGAAATAATGGGCTATATAATTAATCATGATTTTAGATATATACTGGTAAATTATAAAGTATTCAAGATTTGTTTAAGATACCACATCGAATACAATGCGTCACTGAGGGTTATATAGTTTGTTCTTTGAAATTTAAATGTCTGGAAGGTGTCCACGTTTGGTTAAACTTAATACGTCTTTCTTTCTGTATTTAACAGATACGCTACCAATACAACCACTGCAGGCATTGAAAAAGAAAACACTTCGCTGAGTATTTATGCGTATACAAGGTCCGCCTACAAAAGAGGTAAAGTGCCAATACCTGAAAGACTTACACTACCAGAGGTTACGTATCACTATCCAAAAACTATTGACGAGGTTGGTAGAAATATGTTTTAGTATATTGCAAAAAGGAATGTTTGGTTGTGTGCTTTTTGATATTTAAAGTGTGTATATAACTTTTTTTTTCTAGATAGATCTGTTATCAACATGCAACAAATCCCGATATTCTAGATTAAATCGTAATGAAATAACCATTATGAACCAACGAGTATTCGAAAAATAATTGGATTCGCGGGTAGAGATCAATACCTGCGATTTCGGGGAAAAGTTTTTGCAAACGATACCGGGTCGTGGCTAGTTCACGAAAGGGAAGATATAAAGGATATTTATTCATGTCAGAGCGGTACGAGTGAAAATACTATTATTCAATGATCACTCGTGAAATAACAAACGATCTTAAACTGACATAAACACATTTTCTACTTCTTTTATGCCCCTTTTTCAAGAAAATAATTAACAGCTGTTTCCCTTTTGCTGAATAGTTACCCTTTCTCCCGTGGCGTGCCTCAATACATATTAATACACAAAATTACGGCATTTTTCCAGCGAAATTCTTTAGTTAAACTCTTTAACAATGTAAATAAACGGTGAAAAAAAGCATCAAATAAAAACAATTGTTGGATTCGGTGGAATATAGATTTTAATTCACTCGTGATCATAGAAAAACTTGATATGATAATCTAAAAATAAAAAAGTAGTTCCGAAAATTTGTTATTTTCACCGGTGAAAATAACAGTTTGTTTATTTTCACTGCTGTTATTTCACTGCAGAAATGTCATATTTTATCATTAGGTATAAAAGAAACATGGATAACTTGGGGATCTTAATACTTGCAGTTAAAATGTATTTCAGATGCCATTCCAAAACAGTGAATGCACACACACAACTCACATTAGTCGAGTATGTCGAAGAATGGTATGACTAATTTTGGCAAACATATGTTGAATCTATGAAACGAAACTTTAAATAAATACGTTAATTCGTTGTTTTTAATTAAAGTAAGGGAAGCTTTTATTTTAGATTAACGTATTGTATCCTTGATTTTTTAGTTCTATTCGGTAAATGATGTTTAAAGAATGACATTAATGTTTTATAGCTTAAATAAAAAACAATATTTTCCACAATCTAGTGTATACGTAATAAAACAATTACTTGCTTCGTTTTTTTACCCATTATTTGATTAATTTATATTTTTATTATTTGATCCCTTATAGTTCTTCTTCTAATAGATTTGCAGTCTTTAATTCTGACTTGGCAAATAATATGATGCGTTAAAACGTTTTATTAAAAGTAGTTATATTTTTAGTATTTGCTTACGTGAAGCCTGACCCGAAACGACCCGAAATTCACCGGTTTTGGGTATTTTTGAAATTTTGACCCGCCGATCCAAGTGTTTTACCCCAAGGAGTCCTAGCAACCACGTATTAAATAGTATTGTGTATTTGGCGTTGAATGAGTATATGGTCGATTACGTGTTCACACCACATTGTGGAATTTCTCCCCGTACACAAGGGACAACTTGCAGTCAACAAATCTATTCACCATGCAAGCAGATGTTTCGGCCAGACGAAATATGTTATATCAATCGGGGTTTTATTGGGTTTATTTATGTCCAAAAATGTGTAGATTCGTATGGTATAATTTGATGTTTACCAACTATATATGGTATTTTAAAGCCTTCTTGTATTAATATATATGGTTACTCAAATAACGAGTTGCTAGTGTAATACGTTTTTAATTATCAGTATTAGCATTCTTATATAAAATAAACAGTTTCAATTAAAATATAAACGTCTTAAGTATCATTAATCATTACCTCATTTATCTTAAGATTTATTTCTAAAATCATTATTATAAAATGGCTGCTATGGCAACGTTTTCGTGTTTTCATCGTGTACGATACTTTGTCAACGGATATACAGAGTCTAATGAAGGCTATTATAACTTAACTAAGCTGTAATTTTTGCTATGAAAAAATACCATGTTTGTATCGTGTGTTAAAGTTCATTAAGATTGATTAGAACTCAAATAATATATATACATATGCATCCTAAACACTTCAATTGAGGCTTTTTTAATTAAATTGCATCCATAATTATTTTTTCTGATTACCTGCAGACTACTTAAAATCAAAGTGGCTAATTTGATGCTCGAATAATAATGGATATATCGAAGTCCCTGTTGACAACACAACGGACAGCGAACAAAACACAAGTATAGTAAATCAGCTCCTTGCTGTTGAAACTGTTGAAGCCATATTTAGTTATGGCAAACTCACATATTTCATTTACACTAGACAGTGTTTATAGTGAAAATGGGGTTGTCTTGCACAGAGGATTCCTAAAAATTCCTCCATCCAGAGTAGACACAGATGGGGAACAAATATGATTACCCAATTTTTTTTTGTTCGACTTCGATAATTGGTAACTTGGAGAATAAACCTTATTTTTAAATTAAATAACTTAAACTACAGAGACATTAAAGGCAGAAAAGTTGTTAGCATTCACTTATCTTTAATTTGATTGAGTATAATTACGACATGTCACAAGACAATAAATTAAATAGGTTGTTAGGTCATATTGATTTATAATATCTTTACGTCACATGGCCTCCATGCCATTTGGAAACTTGATTTGGTTTTACTTGATTTATTACAGCGGCCTCACAACGGCAGTGCCATTAAAGTAGGCGATACTATATTTTTCTCCTAAGTGGGTGGGATACAACCTTTATGTGTGGGATTCAAACTGATTATTATATTTACATTCTTTGACAAATAGGTACTAATTTCGGACTTAATACTCAATTAATTAGTGTCAAACTTTATACATAAATAACTTGTTCCATTAAAGGCTCTATAAAGGTGAAGATCCGTAATTATTTACCGATTTTAAAATATTATTTTCACATTTTATTTATAAAGGTTATCAAAAAACAATATATATATATGCTATTGGACATAACAATAAAAAATGAGCAATACAACTTGTTTTGAGCTCAAAATAAAGTGTCCTCCAAGTCAATTGTGTTTACAAACAAACCGTTTATTTACATCGCTGTTTATTCGGGAAAGAGAAAGAGAAAGTGACGCAGGTCACCAAAAATATATCGATTATTTTTAACGTTTTCCGGTATTACTCACAAAGTAGGTCTCTTCTAAATGGTTAAAACGTTTGTAGTGAACTAATAAGTTACTTTCTGCAGGTAAAAAGTTGCTTAAAATAGAATTAAAATTGAATTTTCTTTCGGGTATTTTTAGAATATGTCACCGCTCTTAGGCTACACATCACGTTAGTTGCAAAAATGTAAACATTTCTTCCAATTATGAAACGGGTATATCTTCCATAATTCTTGGCAACGTTGTACCTAAGCTGTGTTATCAGCAGTTTTTATGCAAGAGTAACTGAAATACGGTAAAAATTTGACCAGTTGATATGCATAATAATTGGATTTGTCACATTTAAAGAGCCTTTAAGATTGTGGCAGCGTATGTACAATCAAGCAGGTGAGTCTATTTGTTTTGGCAAAATATCGTAAACGCATTAACGATTTTTATTGTATTCTACATTGGCAACTCTTATATAAGCACGAGATAAGCGATAACGTATAGTTCACACCTGCTATGGTTTTGTGATTTGCATGTAATCCGTTTAGCATGTGACATGAATCTTTTTCTCCTTTGCTTTTCAAAATGTGAACGTATATTTACGTTTAACAGACTTATAAAAACAATGTCCGTATCAAACACTTTATTTTGTACTAGATATAATTAATCGACATGTTCAAACTCGATTTGACAATTCATGAACAAAAATGTGAAAAGCATAGTGATATATTTCGACATTCAAGTGTTAATATGCCCAAGTGTGTATTGTTGGTTGTGGACGACGCTGACATCATAAAAGTGCACAAGAGATTGTTTATTGAAGCTATCAAATCCGCAAACCCGAGTCGCACGGTGCTCTCACGTTCAATTTCAAGTATACAAGGAATTGAAGATTATAAAATATGGAAAACCATTTTTATCACATCCAGTGCAAAACAGACGTTAGACTCAACTGTGATAAACGTGTGGTTAAAACGTGTGAACAAAGGCCCGCCAACGAAATACATGATAATGGACGTAAAGATACAGCGCCTGTCGCCGGCGTCTCTAATAACAGGTCGAATATTGTGAAGATCGATGATATTTCCAAATTCGATCAATATCGAGAGCATATTTGGGACTTCGTCTCAGAAACAAGCATATTTGAGCGTGAATTTAAAACTTCCAATTTTAGAAGTCATTCGAAATCAAATTTGTTAAGAATATTATAATTTACCTGTCTTGTTTTGAACATTCCAATGTTTACAGTGATGTTTGTTTTGTCTGGCGTTAGTTTTTGGTTGGTAAAATGTAAGGACCTATTTCACCATGTAAATGTCTTCTATGGAATAGCATTTGCCTTTCTTGAAGTTGAAGTATTAATATTCATGATTTGTCAAGGGTTCATGTTAATTATGACGACATTATGAGACAAGTGGACATCCGTATAACTAAAGGCGAATTTGTAACAATAGTTTTTTCTCATTCCATTCAGTTGCATTATCTGGGGATTGGTTGGAAGTATCGTTCTTCGAAAATCACATTTGGGAGTAATGCACGTATATGATCTTCCGTTGACATTGTGGAAGACTGTAGACTTAAGTGCTCTCAAGGGCCTGTACAATTTGCACAATTATATGTCACATTGTATGTATAAGACTCTGGTATGTATAGCTTTCTTATTGTCGATAATTTTCATCGCTCCGCACATTATGTTATCGTTATCGTACTTCATGTCTCCTTTGTATCTTTCTAGACACAGGGCACACCACATTCACGTGTCATGTATGCTCAGTGCGATAGTCATGTTAATTGGAGTAATTGTTAACAGGTACCAAGTGGACTATTAGAATACGGGCGTGACCGATACATTGGAGGACACTTATTATGGAATTATTGCAAATTTTTGTTCTGTCCTTTCAATAGATATTTTGCTTTGGGTTGTATGTGTACACATAATAACCGAATGCTATTTTGATTGCTCAGTCACGAAACTTCCATTTGAATTATTCAAGCATTTGTGTTCTCTTTAGATTTTTAAATTATTGTTTGTTATGAGGACAATAAAAGATTATAAAATAATATGCATTTTACTAACATTTAGTGTTTGTTTGAATAAACACAAAACATATCGATCATCGTTGTGTAAATTATATGTTGTCCGATTGTAGATCTGAATGTATCCGAATTTCCATCTCAACGATGTGAGAGAAAAATCTACTTCTATCTCAAAAGACACACGTTACTCTACCATCCAATAAACAAACAAACAATGATAAATTATAAGCATGGTTATATTAATGAATGGTTGGCCATCAATAGTTTATTTTGATGGTGCATATACATAGGCAATCAGGCATTTGTATGCTCAACGTTTAAGTTCATGTAAAGGTCATTGTATTTATTTAATTTGTACATCCAAAATGTAAACTTTGTTATATTTACATGTCCAACTGTAATTCTTTTAGAATCGTTTCAGTTTGTCCCACGTGTTTGCCTGTACACGTTTTTTCAATTTACATTGTGGTTCATTTCGACATTGTCTCGTTTTTGTTTAACGTACAATTTTAATTTATCAATACAAACTTTACTTGTTTTGATTGCAGTTGCTTTCAATTCCCTTTGCAGACCAGTTAAAAAAATCCCCATCACATACATGTTGATTTGTATGGTGCTTTGTATAACTTTCAAGTGTACAATTATTATTTTGAGGCAATAGGAACACTTAAGTGACAATACGTTATTTTGTAACAATCAACAGAATTGAGTTTTGCTTAACTATTCGTGTTTCTAGTGATGTGCAACATAATTTACTTTAGTATAGAAAAACGAAATCGTACTTCATCGCGCTTCGTTTAAAAAAATGTATTAATTTAACAGTACATGAACAACCTCACATAATGTATTATAAACGAATAATGAACGCTAATGGTGGTTTGATCCGCTTTATCGTTCTCGTATTCATTACATACACACGTGTACGAAAAAAATAAGATCAAATTCAAAAAATAAAGGTAAAGAAGAAACATACCACTATTTGTCTACAATTTATAATATTTAAATTCTGTATAAAATGACATAACGTCTTAAAATACCGATGATGAATTTTTAAGAACCTATAGGAATTGACATCATGTATATGGGTTGATGAGAGTTATATACCCTCAACATATTTTGATACGTGCACACAATATTTATATGTAAAACAAAATATTCATTTCATGAAACATTAATTAACACCAAATTTCACCAAAGTAGAAGACAGTGAAATGTGTTTTTATTGCTATTTTTGTATTTTTTTAATATAATTCTAAAGACATTTTACAGTTGTATTCGGATTTGATCTGACAAAAACTCTGCGGATCTTTAAAAGGTATGTTTCGCTACAGGTTAAGAAATGTTTAGAAAGCATGCACGCGTTTTTTGGTGAATTTCGCTTATATAAGAACTTACAATGCCTTTTAAACAAATATAACCTTTCTCAAAAGAAGATTATCTGCAAAAATCCAAGAACAATTTATTCCGATATTAATGTGTTTGTAGTTGTTTGCCTTATGGTCAAGCATGAAATTTACTAGAACATGTTCATGTTTATTCATCTGTTGTTTGTAATCTCTTATCGGTAACCTATCCGATAATTAGGAATGAAAAACAGACAATTAGTTAGAAATTTAACCGTGTATTATTAAATGACAAATAACGCTTGCTGGTTTTGGTAAATTATAGTACTTACGACTGCAAACATGTAACAAACATTTGCATTTCGGGGCCTTTTCTCAATGCAAGTGTTTACCTCGTTTCAGACGTTTAAGGTAGATGATCACTCGTGTAAAGATGTTTTTATAACTGATATGGAGATGTTCAAAACACACGGTTCAAAGTTTCAATATTGGCATGTAGCAATATGACTTAAAAATCTATGAAACAGATAAGCCTGGGGCTAACATATTAGAATGCAACATCAGATAATGATCCTTACCATGTGTGTTCATATTATTGCCACTGAACTCAAAACTGGCCACAGCGTGTGTGCGTGCTTGCGTGTGCGTGCGCGTGCGCGTGCGTGTGTGTGTCTATCCTTTTCTTCAACCGGCATCTTTTCCTTACTCACTGCGCAGACTTTAACGAAACTTTATATGAATAATTATTTGGTAAACTCTGCTTTTGTTGTTTTTTTGGTGTTATTTGTTGTTTTGTACGCTGCATATTTTTGTAAAAGAGCTAAAATATATTTTGTTATGAAAACTAAAACACTTGCCTCTTAACCAGAAAGGCTCAGATATTTAAATATTTGATAAAACCCATCCTGTTGTCTTTTACATAGCTTTTTAAATACTGCCAATTGGGTTAAAATGGCCGCACTGCAGGTGAAATTTTGATTCACGTAGAATAATATAGCAAAAAAGGATTTTCCAAGTCGTACGGTGGAATAAATGCGATATAGAAAATATGTAATTTAGCGCTCTTTATTACGTCCGCACGCGATAATTGACCAATGCAACTTGTCGACATGTCATCAATTTTTGTACTTGATCACGTAGCACATTGGTCATTTTTTACAATGGCTGATCTGATGCTTATTAGCAGCGTTCATCTATCGTATGCGCACGTTATAGCTATCGCGTATGCACGTAATAGCAATCGCGAGTGCTCATAATAAAGACACCCAATGATATCATTTCCTGTGTACCCCTTATGGCAATGCGTACGCCATGTCCCAGAGATATTAACATTGATAGGTAACATCGTATATAAGTTCTGTGCACAGTACATTCCCCTGTAGTCAAAGGTCATCAAAAACCAGTGTTATCGATTGAGCTACAATTTCTCAAGTGAGCGTTCAATGATCCTCATGACCTTCTTTTCAATATGTTATATCTAAAGTTTTCTCATGTGTTAGTATTGTTTGTTGTTTCGTTTTTGAGGATATTTCAATCAATGCAATTTCTTAACGTGTTTCTTTTAGAATTTTATTTTTAGTTTATTGCTTGGACAGAATCAGTTAAGTAAATATTTTCAGATTTTTGCAAATTTGCCAATTTTATTCCTTCTGTTAATGGATGAACATGTACTTTATAACAATACTATGCTAATGTCCAAATTGTGAGACATTTAATTGATGTTTACTTGATTTCACTCGGGTTTTGTACTCCCGATATAGCAACTATTTTGATACATTTTATTCAATTCAACAAAACTAAGTGCTCTTTATTTTACGATGAGACAGAGATGGCAAAATCGCGTGTCCAATGTGTGCATATGGTACAGTGTCATATGGGACATAATTATAAAGAAGAATGAAGTATTGCAAACAAACTGCAAAAAAAGCAAGAATTACATATTTGTTTAATGCGAAGTGATGAATTGTTAATGGCAAATAGTGAGTCTCCCTTTATTGAGCAACTATGTATTGTTATTACCCCGAAAGCAAGCTATGTATTCAATGAGATGGTGCCTCCAGTATATAAAGCATCAATTATGCATCAATCAATTCGAACACCACCTGTTTTACATCGAAAGTTAGTATTTTCTCATAATATTTATGAAAATGTAAACAATAACTTTTCTTGAAACAATAAAAATGCATGCAATGTTCTGAAAGGTTTACACCTGTATCAAAACTGTTGCAATTATTGATTATAATTGATCTAGACATGAGAGATATAAGCCTATATATAAATATTAACAAACAGTGGACAGTGTACGTTGTTTGTTTGTTTGTTTTTGATGTTGTGTTGTTGTTGTTTTTTGTAAAAATGTTTGCGGCATTCAGGCCAGCGAATATTTTAAAATATAAACATTGGCAATCTAAGTATTTTTAGTCCAAGGGTATTCTGCGCAAAATGTGCAATTTATGTTTGAAGTGTAAATGTTTGTTTTCTACGAAATTGTATATTTAACAGACGAGATGCGCTGCCGTTGTACTTGTCCCGTTAACTAACGTGATCACTTATTTTATCCTTCTTCTCGGGATCTAAACTGAAGAGAACATTTCCCTCATGACAATAACACCGTATATAAGATTGGAATTGACGGAAAAGGTTTAACATGTTTGTATATTAGCAGCAGCAACAACTGTATCTTAACAAGAAGAAATGAAAGAACAAAAGTGGACAACCATGGCAAAACTGTTTACACAAAAATGAATACTTGTATAACTCTGTGTCATTTTAGTAAAAACTGACTGATGCCACAATATCTTAACATAGATGTATGTCACCATACAGTTTACATTAATTTTTGTCAAAGTTCAGAAAAGAGTACATGTTTTAAGCTAAATATTGAACTTGCAATGTCGAAATCTTAACCAAAATCATGAAAAGTTCGCCTCCCCGAGTATTCACTTTGTTTCTTAATAAATACGCATAGTGCAAAACAGGCTGAATAAATTTCTAATTGATAATATAAATTGATTATATAATATATTGTAAATAATTGAATGGAGCTGATTTGAGATAGGTCGGCTGTCCAATTCACATACGCGGCCTGGAGCCAATGCCAGTCGGCTGTCCTGTTAGCGCAGTGGGTGGTACACGCACTTCTCACATACGCGGCCCGGATTTAATGCCAGTCAGCTGTCCTGTTAGCGCAGTGGGTGGTACACGCACTTCTCACATACGCGGCCCGGATTTAATGCCAGTCAGCTGTCCATTTAGCGCAGTGGGTGGTACACGCACTTCTCACATACGCGGCTTGGAGTCAATGCCAGTCAGCTGTCCGGTGAGCGCAGTGGTTGTTACGCGCACTTCTCACATACGCGGCTTGGAGTCAATGCCAGTCAGCTGTCCGGTGAGCGCAGTGGTTGGTACGCGCACTTCTCAGCTAGGCGGCTCGGATTTAATGCCCGTCCGTGGCAAATGTGACTTTGTTTTTTTGGTCACCATACTGGACAGGTCGGGTTTACACCGGAACCTCCCCCCCTCCCCACAAGTACGTCCAGTACGTTAATTATGCAGGAGTGCTGGGAAACTATCCAGATCTTGACAAATTTCAGCCTCTATCGCGGAAGACCTCATTTACTTCGAAACAACTCACACATTAAAGCCAGGTCTGAACACAATTTAATTTGGTTTGAACAGAGGGGCGCACTGTAAAGGCTTGCTTTATCAACTGCGCAGCTAACAAACGTGTATGAATGACCTTGCCTTGCGTAATCACGAGTGTTGTCCCCTGTTTACATCTTAACATTCGGTGACTTTGTCTTGAGTTTAGTGCATAATGACATATACAGGCATTACAAATATTTATCAATAAATATTTGAGCAAGCATTCCATATATACTTTTTCTTGGAATGGGTTAATGACGTTACAAAGCAGAGAGTTTTAAAAAGCCTCATTATTTGATTGTCCTTATTGTAAATTAAGTATTTTTATAAACTGATTTCGTTTGCAAACTATTTAAATCTACATCGTTAAATCTTGAGTATACTTCAATGTACCCAGGGTATGGAAAATATCGACCCGGCCATACTCCGCTGGTACTTTTTATTACACTTTCCGTACCCGGGTACTTTGAAGTATAATTAAGAGTACGCAGGGTACTTTTCTTGGAACATAAGACGTTAATAACCAATCGAGCGGCATTAAAAGGCCGCGCTTTTACTAAAATGTAAATACCAGCTGACATTCTACAGACTTGTTTAAAAATTACGACAATTACAACTTTTCGTCGTTGCATTGAAATTCTAATATTTATATTTGTTATATTTCAAAACAATTATAGAAACATCAAGTAATAAACTATTAATTTAATTGTCGAACGATGAATTGTCTTAAACGCACATGTTACGTTTAAATGTGGTAAGCTTTCCAAACAAAAATAAATGGCTTTTGACTTATTTTACTTTTTGTGCATCTTTATCTCTTTATTTGGTTGTACTTACAACACAGTGAATTATTCTAATAGTCGCCAAATCCCAATTTTCTTTCATATACCCATTGAAAAGTACTCTTATTGTTGCAAGTATTATACTTATACAAGATCACTGTCTAAACATTTTCACTGCCTTACTTGTTTAGAAATGTAAACTTAAAAGTAATATGCATGATTATTCTTCATTTCAATCAATATTTTAAATGTAGCTATTTATCAGTACGCGCCATGTTAGTTACACTTTTGTTTCACAACCACCATGGATAAATAGCTAAGTTGTGAGGCTAAATATGACAGTAGCAATATAATCTTAGATAGACATATTTAAAGCTTGTTAATTGTTACTATGTGCAGATCCTTCTAGTGATTTGTAGTTGCGCAGTTGAATATTAGATTGACAATTAGGTATTTTCAAAATAACATGTTTATAAGACTATGTGGCTTGTGACCTTGAAAATTGCATGACACTTAAGGTAACAGAGCAACGTATTAACAAAAAAAAAATACATTCATTCAGAGTGTTTTACATACGGTGGCATAGAGGCGGCATTCACTACATTTGTTTTTAAATTGTACTGCTCTTTTGTCTATCTCGTGGCCACGAGTTAGCTATGTCGTGACCTCGAGTAACTAAGTAAAGGCCACGAGATAGAAACAAGAGGAGTGTAAAACTAAATAAAAGAGGAGTGCACTTAAAAAGAATGCGGTGCAGTAAATAAAGGAGGTTTGCATTACACAAAAGCGGAGAGAATTTTAGCTATCTCGAGGGAACGAGTTAGTCAACTAATCAAATTTTGCGTAACATGCGCAAATATTTTGTACGCATATATATAGCTGGCGAAAGCAGGCTTTTAGTGTCATGATTATTTCCCTTTGTATAAAGATCACCATGGACGACTATATGGAACAATTTGATTGGCTGACTAACTCGTTGCCACGAGTAAGCTTACTCGGGATCTCGAGAAAGCTAAAATTCTCTCCTCTTGTGTTTAATGCAGCCTTCCTTTATTTACTGCGCCGCTCTTTTTTTAATTGCACTCCTCTTTTATCTAGTTTTACACTCCGCTTTTTTCTATCTCGTGGCCTCGACTTAGCAACTTCAAGGAATGAAAATGAGAATACTCTTGTTTTTTGCATTTTAGTTTGTAATGAAAAACTATTGGACTCAAGCGTATTTTTCTTTACCTGAAGAATTACCGTTTGCTTTATCAAACTGTAGGGTAGAAGCTTATTTGTAACTTAATTTCCGAAAAAATGTTGTTGTTGTTGTTGTTTGTATTTACACCTGTGCGCCGCTTAATTAATATCAGCTTTAGTGGGAAGTTCGGAATGGTTTTAAGGTAGCGCACCTCTAATGATTTCCCGCGATTTCTTCGAAGGTTGAAGAGCCTACTATTAGGTGCCGTAGCCTGGTGGTTAAGGCGATAGACTAGAAATCTTTTGGGATATTCCCGCGCAGGTTCGAATCCTGCCGACGACGTATACTTTTTTGCGACGCGTTTTATTTATTTTCTAACGTAATTTGATTTAATATGGCATATAAGCTATATTTATTGTTAAATATGTTGCAATTTTTATGCACATTCTTCAATTATTAAAATTAAAACAACGTTATGGCGAAATTGGGTGATTTACTGTTGAAAATACGAACCATGCATGTTGCATTTTTACTTTTATTTCAAAAAGTAAACGGTAAATCTGTCTAGTTCTTGGTATTTTTGCTGTATATAGTGTTTCTATAAAAACTAAGTTTAAAATATGACTTAAATGATACTATTTTGAATTTTATGACACTTTGTTTTTAACCGACCCAATTTTTACTTGGCTGAAATCACTTACATTTCATGGCGCTCTTCCATAGATAAAAAATTGTAAAAAATAAATATCTGTAAAAGAATACTTATTTCATCTTGTTTAAACTTTAAACACCTTTACAGCATCTGTACACACCAACTGCATGCCCATATTTGGAAATTTGAATGAATTATGGAACTTTTATGTACCCCAGGGGTGAAAATAAACTGGACAAAAGCCGAGAGTGGGGGTGGTTTTGAAAAAATCGGTATATTTTTTTAAAAAGCATGGAAAGCCTACCTACAAATTTGCATGTAGTTCAGTGAAATGATGCTGATTAAGAAAATAATTAATTAGATTATTTTTGGATATGTGCCCATTAGAGGTGCGCTACCTTAAGTCAAACAGTTAAATATTTCAATTCTTAGCAGTACATGTTTCAAATAGGTCACCCCTGCTTTCGTACGCTTAGAAGTTTTGTTTCATCAAGTACGATTTAAATGTTGCACACTACGGTGCGGATTTTATATTGTTAATAATTGTATGCAAAATATCTGTCTGATTTTGGCCATTTAATGATAAGTAGGTTCGGTCGTTTGAAATTTAAGTTAATCTTGTTGTGCCAAATCATTTGTAATCGACATCTATTGTTTATATATGCAATGTTACATGTGTATGTTTCGAGAGAAATTCATATGGCATATGTGTAAGGTTAGGTTTGTCGTTAAACCGATGTAAGCTCAAACAAGCGTTTGATAAATTTCGATTATGCAATAACACTTGCTTTGCTGACGGTAACACGAACTATTTTCCTTTAAATGTGTTTAGAGTTGTATTTAAAAACGGCAGTATAATTGAATAATTGAAACAGCCGAGCAGGTAACGATATATTTGTCCGAATCGTAACTTTGTACAGCATGGATGGCTTTTCAATTTACTTCCCGTAAGTGAACAGCATGGTGACTTGGAGGGTCGTGGCAAGAACAAGACCCTATGTCCCAAGTCAAGGTCACAATTCAGGGTCAAATTGCAAATTTAAGGAAATTTATACTTGACATCTTGTCCTGAGCACAACTTTGTCTAGCAAGGGTTAATATTTAAATAAATTCGTATAATTTATCTTACTTTTAAAGTAATTGTTCACAGATTTTCTTATTTAAAAAAAAATAATTAGTTATACTAACAAATATTTTCATGTTTTGAATATTCCTAATATTATGATAGCCAAAGAAATAATTAAAAAGCCAATATTTCCTACCCCCAATGGAACCCAGGACCTCTGGAAGCAATAGTAAATAAACAACAACTGAGCCATGCATGCTGTGACATTTGTTAATGAAACAGTAACACTTTTTTTTATCCTCAACGTTTTTTTCAAAATTATTGAGCAAAAGCATTACAGACGCTTTATTATTTTATCATCTTGATGATGATTATCAACTAATGAAAAAAATATATGTCTAACATTTTTACAGTAAAGAGTGTTATTTTGCTTGTTTAGATATAATATGCATAATTTGAATCCATGCCAATTGTCTTAAAAATAGTCATTTACCAACTGTGAACAAGTCCATTTAACAGTGTTTTAATTTACAGGCGTATCTTTGTGACAATGACGTTCGTTGCGAAATGTCGATTCATCACTAAATAAAAAAATATATCGCTAAGAATTTCATGTCCACATAATCAGTATGGTAGATTATCAAATCGTGCGTGTTGACATCAAATAAAATGTTATCGTACATTCAGTAACACGAGACGATTTTTGATTAAGCAAAAAAGGGGAAAATATGTCAAATGTCGGGTTCCACATCTTAAAACGAAAGTTTATTTATATGTAATGTCAAAGCATTTAAGATCGAATATCGACGTAATGAAAATTATGCAAAACATATGACCATTTAACTTTAGTTAACATCGAATTTGTTAAAGAAGTGTTGTTTGTTTTAATTGGTTTGAGTGGAAAAATAGCTCTTTAGAGGTTTTGGCGAACCTGGGTTCTTTTCAAATGTATCCCGATAAGTGATTTGCTTTTAAAAATGCAAAATTTTAAATAATGCATAATTATCCATCTATTTATTTGAGTTTGTAAGGAATATAAATCAATATGTAAACAATAATAAACAGCGTGCAACATATCTCAACAATTTAACTATGTAGTATGTCAACATTTTTAAAGTTCCATCGGCGGATTAGCCCGAGGAAAACAGGGGACCAAACGCTTATCTACTTTGTTTGCGTTTGTTGCACTCATAAAGGCAAACAACTTTGAATATAACGGAATATATAAGTCTCTTTTATCAATTTCAATTTTCAGAGGGAGAAATTTAGTAATGGGATTGGGGCGAAGATTAAGTCTTCAACAAATGGAGACCTGAGATGATTGTTTGAGTAGGGTAAGTAAACAGTGTTGGCTTTAAAATATGCTACTGTCATGTTCCATGTGCATCTTAAAGAGAGAGGTTAGTAGGGATTGGTAGGTTCAAGGGTGGTGAGGGGTGCGTACGTTTTACCAATATTTATGCGGCTGTGTTTGAATACATGTCTGTTCAATGAAACTGACCACAGATGTTAAAGAGATTTCGTTTAAACTGTTCACTGTCAAAAATGCGTTTTTGGCTCATGTGACTTTTTATCTGCAACGAAACTTAATTTCTTCTTTTAAAGTTGATCATAGTCGTTACATTTCGTCGAAGTTTGCATTATGTTTAGATGAAATCATTAAAAATGTTACTCCCAAAATCCATTTCGCTTTTATATGCAACGGATCAGAACCATTGCATGTAAAATTCTTAAACATCGTTTTTATCTCAATTTAACGTGTTTTCCAAAAAGATAGTTTGAATGGACGGATTGAGCTGTAAAAGTTTGATGTTGACTATATAAAAGTCGTGTTTTATGCCATAAAAATGGACGAAGAGTTTGTAATGGTATCATGATTCCCGTCCGACTCACGGGTGACTTGTCCAGGTCAAAACTCGAAATCAAAGGTACTTACGTGGAAATATATGTAAATTTATTTTACTGCAAAAGGTGCAGTGTGCAAGAGCCATAAGTATGTATACCATAATTGCATGGTTATCGTCTTTACTGAAGTTTCATATTAATCTTCTGTCTATGTCTTTACTCTTTGTAACACATACACAATATGCTTCACCTATGTTCCCCTAAAGTCTAACGAATAAATCAACAGTAAAAGAAAAGCCCTACTATCGATGGTGTATGTATGAACGAGTGGAGACGGTCAGGCTATTTCAGGCGGTTTCAAAAATATTTCACTTATAACATCGCGATACATGTTAACCGACTAACACTTTCCCTTCTTCATCTGGATTACATTATTAAATGCGCATACTTTCACTATAAACTGACAACTGCTCAAAGTAAAGAGCTTTACGGCCGTAAGAATTATTTCAAGACAAAAACATAAAACTCACTTGGACGGTTCGGGAATCTAAAAACTATATCTCGTTTTTTTTCAGGTTTAGAACACATAATGTACAAATTATAAATCAAATTTACATAACAATCATTACTAAAACTATGTGTGAGATTGCTGCTGAACAAAGCCTATGGTCTAAAAACTGCCATCAAAATAATATGAATTAAGATATGACAAAAAGGGATCACAAAAGTACGACAAAATAAAAAGGTCTTAAGAAAGCGTATCAGCTCAAATTAGTTTTGAAGGGAGCAGATCAGCAACTACCTCACACTTAAAATATGGTTTAATGTTACTCTATTCTTATTTAATATGTTGCTTAAATATCACAGTTATTTAATAAATTACTTAAATATCTCAGTTCTACATGTATGTCACATATATATAAATATACCATCACAATCCTTCAGTATAGACTGGTTATTAGATATATTATATAAACAAGTTCACATCTTTGGGAAACTAAGTATGTAAAATGAAATAACTTGGATAATATAGTGTAAAAACCTAGGATTGCCCATGAAAGCCCGAAAGCTTATTCCAGCGATCAAAGGATCGAGCCGACCCATATACACTTTAAACGACCAGAATTAAAACGAATATAAACGTGTTAATGTTTCCATCGTTAACTTAAATTGTAAGACGATATATTGTCGGATACGCATATGTTTAGTCTAATCTCGCAAAGCTTATCAAACGATGCACAAATGTATTCACTTATTTGCCTTTTTATGCATATGTGTATCTTAATTTGAATGTAATTTCAAGGTAATGTTTTAATCTAAAAGTAGCATTTGATTGCAATAACATTGTGTTTGATCTGATACAGGAATATTTCGAACTTATCAATGTGTCATTACCCATGGAAGGGAATGTCCGCCAGTCCATTCATATTGCCAAATGACAATTACATATTGCTAAATGACAATGTTCATGTTCATCTTCTTGTTGCTGAACTATCATCATTTCAATACTTAGTAATGCTAGAATAGACATATTGATTGTAAGTTCTACTAAGTGAAATGAAAAAGCACAAGGCAGCAGCTGACATGAAGTAAGCCGAAGGCCGAATGCATTGAGACGAATGCATTTGTAATACTGAATTCATACAAGATGGAGAGCCAGATTGTTCTGTAGTTTTCGGTAGTTTTCGTAAAAGGTTAAATTTCAGAACGGTGTTGTATTATATATCTACCAGACAAATTACTCTTTTGCGTCGTTTCGAATGTATTTTCCAATGTTCATATTCAGGTGAAGTGTACTTGTTTATTAGGTAAATTTTATACGATTGAAATCCCCAATTCGAACGTTGGCTTGTCATTTGTTTTTTGATTAAGGTCTATTTGAAGTTAATGGACGTACTAGTGTTTTTATTTACACTTCAAACATTACCACTGGTAACTCGTGAATAGTATCATTGTTACAAACGTGAGTTATATATTAAGAGGATAATACACGGCTGAGCCGGGCCGGGCAGTGAGAATCGGCCCGCAGGGAGCATAACGTTTGCGACCTGGGGCCGATTATCACTGCCCGGCCCGGCTCAGCCGTGTATTAACGTCTATAATAGATATCTTACTGTTATACTAAATTATAGATGGGCCAAGGTTTTGAGTCATAAAATCATACTTTTTTGGTCCTTCACTAAAATTTATGAAGAATCAGCTTTCCGTACTTATATTTTCTTTAAATTGATTACGAAATTTATGACGTATCTCATGTGACGTACTTTAAATTACGAAACTAGCTAGACGCTTTGGATTTAAGGACAACAACAAATCGGACTTGGAGTGTTTTTATTTAACAGTTCAATATTTTTTAAGCATTGAACGATTAGTGTGTGTGTGTTTACGATGGATTATTATAATATTATGAATGTGAATAACAGTGTTGGGATATAAAACTGGAATGAAACTGGTAAGACTGCATTTTCGATTTAGTTAAAATGTCGAATAAAGCGATGTTTTGTTGAATAGTTGATAGATTAAATTTAAGAAAAGTGTAAGTGAATTGTTTTTTAACTGTTCGAATGAATTCGATGTTGAATTAAAAGGGTAATTTCTTTGATGAATAAGTCGTTCCTTTGTCAGTCGATCAAAGAATGTCTATCCACAAAGAATTGCTTGCTTACATCAAGTGCTTTAAAATGGAAGTGATGGATTGCGATGAAGAAATGTGTTCAGAATTTTAACTCGTCATGAAAGCAAATTAAACTTTACGAAAATAAACATAGTTATTACACAACTTCGGTGAGTAGAACAATAATCTAGATGTTTTACTTTTTATGGCTAAGACTGGATGTGGACGCCATTTTTTTCCAGTTGAACGTCACGCGCACACATTCTGAGGGCCGAATATAAATAATCGGCCCTAGGGCCGAATATTTATAATGACCCCGCAATGGTGATAATGGCATGAACAACTGTACAAATGTGTTACTATATATAGTAAGGTATGTATTATATATATATTGTTCCGCGGCCGGCCACCCCTGCCGTGGTGGTACGGTAAGGGGACAAGGTTCCAGGCATATGCACGCAGGTCCGTTGTTGCACAACAACGATATTTAATATTTGTATGGAAGGATGACAAAGTCCGAGTTCCGGTTAAGACATTGATTTATTTTTCTATTGGGTTCGCATGGTATTCATATAATGGAATTGGTAATTACATCAAAGTACATAGGTTATACACATGCAAAATCTGGTACATTGATAAATTATTATATTGTCATATCTAGGCATAACTGTCTCTGAGCTCCGTTCCGATCATAACAATGGACAAACATGGCCGCTGTTTATTATGATTGTTGTCAGGGAAGTAACTGGTTATTTATTATAACATATACGGAGCAGCTCCGGGTGGAACTGTTCTGAAAATACGGGAATGTTTACTATGTTATATACCTCACTGTCTGCCATCCGGAGTGGTTTATATTTAAATTACAAAGAAGGTTTCGTCGGAAAAGTGTTAGGAAAGATTGGCGAATGCTCCGGAAAAGTCTGGGTTTATATACACTATGAATCACTCCGGATGACGTATTAAAAATTATGACGTGTACGGAGCTCTGTAGAATAAGAATCAATCGGGACTCCTCGGACAATTCCGCCATAACGGTGTGGTGTAGCCCACTGTCCGATGCGTTCAGATTGAATAAGAATTTACGGTCGTAACCGAGCAACGTTTCGGCGATGTTCGTAGCGCACGGAATATGCCGAAGCGTATAGTTTGAAGTCAACATGTATATTTAAGGATAATATTTTCTTAACAATTATTTATATAACTATAGTAAACCAACATAAACTCCGACATCTTGCTAATTAGAGTGAAAACAGTAGAATATAATTTAACATCCATTATACTGTAAAAGATTGAGGGAACGCCCATGACGACAATTCGATTCGTCTCGGAATTAGTACTATATTTAGATCGAGGTCTCCCGGACATGCAGGTTGTTTAGCAAATAAAGTTACAATTAATTATGTGTAGTAGCATTTCATGACGAAAGCTTTCTAACACTGCACCCTCCCTGAAAAAGGGATTCGGACCCCGAATACAGAGCGAAACAGGTAAGTCTTAACAATTAAGGAAAAATCCCAATGCTAAATTGACATTTTAAATTAATCACGCCTTAGTTAATTAACATTCACGAAGCAGGGAAAGCACTCTCCATGTAACAAACAAATTAACGTTAAGGAGTTGTCTTCCCGGAAAATGAGTAATCGTAACATTAGCAAAAAAATAACATTTAACAATTAAAATTTATGTTACGATTAATTATTAATGCTGTACAGTAAAGTAAATATTTCACAAGATACAATAAATTGTCTTATTGCAATCAAGTGTAACATGTAGTCCAAATAATAAGACTAGTATATCAATTGTAATAATAAACAAATGTACATGACCATTTTCAGATATACAAGTAGCAGGTACACATTTGGGAGTTCCAGTCGGGCATATTTACTTGAACAATACAAGGTATTATGTCAAGTCACGGTCATTTAGATAAACGCTATCATACCAAGTATTCAACATTCCTAATTATATTACAATTATGATTTTTAACTTAACTGTAAGTAGCATTGTTTATAATAATTATAATTGTCAACATATTTACACAACATATGTACATCAACCTACCAATATGTTCTATACACATATGGCTATATCCTTCTCCTTAATAAATTAGTACCTCTCCCTGTGGCCATCAGGTAAGAGTAGTCATCAATACATATGTATGTTGGATTGGTATACCTCATCACAGTAAGGGCAACAGTAACTTCGGAGTTTCACAATTTAAGCAATAATGCTTTTAGTACAATTATAACTTCTATCATCTCGTGTAATTCTAAGGCAACTATAACTGTGTACATCTCTGCGAACGTTCTCACGTATTTATATACAGCATAAGTGCAGGGCAAAATCTTATATTCCTCAATTGACAATATCAACTTCTCTACTCTCAATAATCTATAATCTCAATATCTCGTAGTCATTAACAACATGGGTCTTAGTACTGAAGGGATAAACAGCCAAAGCTACATGATTGTTAGAATAATGTGTATGCCAAATTCACTTTGTATCTCTAATATTTCTATGGTGCCAAAACCTCGCAAAGACTGATTAAAAGAGAATTTAGACCGGGTGGGTCTCACACGTCTGTCCAGGGATCCTCAACATAAATGGCGGATGCAGTTGGTGTAACGGACCAAAGCAAGAAACCAATGGTAATTAACTAAAATGGTAGATGCATTACCAACATAATAATAATCAGGTGACACACAATGGCATGGGAGGTATAAAGTCAACTGTTACATCTCAATCTCATAACGGGGTGGCATATACCCAGGCTCCTAATAATAAGAGACCTGCCGGTATTAAATACCCTATATTTAATCATAATGACGAGAGCTTATTACATAAGTAGGACTAGAAGGGGAAGTATCCTTGCCCACCGGCCTCATAGTAGTACAAAAGATGTGTACTAAAGGGTACAAAAATGTGAATCAAAAAGTGTAAGTCCTCCCTACTCTAATTCTGTAAATCACACACCGAGGAACTTAGCACAGGCTTGCAAGCATAAAATTTGAAATACAAAAAGGCAGGCTCCTCACCAGCATCAAAACTAAAATAATAATATCTTCGTTGGTTATCACATGTGTCCTCATTACATCTCAAACAGCCCTGTTGTTGCATTTGGTTAACAATAATGCCCTTAAATTCTAGAACTCTTTTATAGTCCTCATTTCAACAACCTACATACACAACAATTATTAACTATGTAGTAAATTAAACAAGTAACAATTATGTACACCCTTATCCTTGTAGAGCAATAAATAATTTACTTTCTCTAGAATTTTAGAAAATTCTCGAAAGATCTCTAAACTCTCTATAGTCATGAAGATAAGTTAATTATAACTCACGGTCCGAATAATCTGGTTGATTAAAAAAAATGGAAAAAATATAACGCAAAACTGTAATGACAAAATATTAAACTGTTTTACAACAATAAGATTTAACTTTTATAGGTAGTGCAAATAAAGCCTAAGTCTCCACCCCGCTTCGTTAAAAGGAGTAAAGGTATGTTAAGGTTAGTGTAAAGAACTAGGATATAACAGTTAAATCATCTGCTTTCTCATATTCTCTTTTTGTTTGTTTACACATGGTTATCTATGTCATAATCATATATTTTCTAACAAATTTTATTTTAATATATATTATTATGCAAATTAATCTGTGCAACAAGCAAACCATTTAAAACAAGAATATTACTTAGGTCATTCAAGATGAGTGTATTTTTTATTTTACCATCAAATAATTGTATGGTTGTAACAATATACAGGAATTCTAAATGTAACCATTTATTTGATTGGTTGTCAGTATGGTGTGTAATGTGTATTTACTTATTATCTTTAGTGGTTTACAGTGGTTTTGCCTGCATATGAATTACATTCTGTATTTTGTTCTTTTAAGGGAGGAGATGAAAGTGTCTTCTAGAGACTTGAAGTGATATCTTGATCAATAAACAGTTAACATAAAATAGTACAATATCAAAAGTGTCATGGTCGGAGTAATGTTCTTTTAACTGTTTTTCATTTACCTGTCCTGACAAACCCGAAACTGTTCTGTTTAATTACCTGATGGTGCAAGTATTGCAGTGAAACAAAACATTCTAAGTAAACATTGAATAAACATGTAATCACACATTTTGACAAATCAAAAATCGACCAACATTTCATTTGTATTACTTGTTGCAGTGGTAATAAGATCTTGCAGCCCCTTTCATGATTGGGGCTGTTGAATATTTTCATTAAGTATTTTCAGATATTCAGATTTCATATGAAATTGAGTTCATTTATTAGTACAATTTAATATGATTTTTGGTAAAGTGAACCCCAAAGTCAAGAAATTTTGATGATGATAGTTTGTTAAGTGTTAAATGGTGCTTTTATTTGTTGGTATAGCAAGATTTTCAAATTGATAAATTGACAGATTTTACTTTGTGAATACTGCTGTACTTCTTTATGAAGTTGATACTGAATTACTACTGTCTTTAACATGTAAGATTTGTATGCCTATTTAATTGTAAAGTAATTATTAATGAAGTGTTTATTTAGATATACTAAAGAAATCCATATGGGTATACAGGGCTTTGTTTCCTTCTTTAGCAAGGGCCGTATATAGGCCCCTTCCCCTAAGAAAAGGCCCCTTCCCCTAAGAAAAGGTCTTTAAAATGATGCAATTTTCCCCAAATGTAAAGTTTCTTTGGGAAATTTCTTCCCCTTTTTCAGTTTTGTAAAAAAAAATCCTTTAATTTGAAGGCCAGGCCCTTTTTCGAAATCAAGAAAAAAGCATTGCATAATATTGAAAACTAAAGAAACTTTAATAGACCACAAACAAGCATCATTGGGTTTATATTGTTTATTAATTTGCATAATCAGAGTTCATATGCATCAAATCAATATAAAAAATAACATAAAAACAAAAAAAAACATAAATATATACCTCTATTAATACATAATGTTGTATTGATTATGCAAAAATAAATAAAAAAAATTGTTTGTTTATATAGTTTCTGAAGAGAAAAAGCTTTTCATAGTCCCTGTCTGTCACTGCAGTTGAAATATTAAACTTGCTGCATATGGTGTTCATGTACTTCTTACACAGCTTCGCACCTTAAAACTGGTACAAATCTTTCGACGTCCTTTTCAAGTCTGAAAAACAACAGAAGAATAACACATTTTAACTTAAGTGCTTTTACTTAATTTGTATTTTATTTATACAAAAAGTGTGTACAAATAATTACGCAAAAATATTAATCATGATATTAAAAAAGTGAATAGTAAAAAATGTGATACTTTAACAAAACATGTTTGTTAAAAAAGATAATATATAAAACTTTAACCGTGTGGTTTATTTTATATGTTCAGTTTAACATAAATAAGTTTGAACAATACACAATTAATTCTGTATTCCATCATGTAAAATTTGGTTCATTTGATATATTATCAGTACAGCCTAAAACATATATTTTAGAAGCTTATAAAAATTTGTTCATATTAATTGCTAGATGCTATTTTTTATACATTTGCCTTTGACTTTTATCACTTTCATGTACTCACAAAGTCTTGGTGAACAGGACCATCATCATCATGCTAATCTGCCATGACAGTGAGGCATATTTGAAGGATACCAAAATGGAATCTGAAACATAACCTTTATGTGTCAATTGTTGTCCTAAAATAAAAACAAACTAATGAAATCTGCTACATAAAAATGTGTTATTTTACCCCACCCACTAAGCCTAAAATAAAGAAGTCTTGTTTCCGGATACCCTACCGACCCTGTTTTTAACCGCCGACTCAAAAGTATTTTCT
Source organism: Dreissena polymorpha (assembly GCF_020536995.1). Lineage (NCBI taxonomy): Eukaryota > Metazoa > Mollusca > Bivalvia > Myida > Dreissenidae > Dreissena > Dreissena polymorpha. The sequence continues at coordinate 99,093,882 of NC_068361.1, read as the reverse complement.
GTTACAAAATCCGCATCCGAATTTTATGTCCGAAATGTACGCAACTGTGGAAAGCGTCTGAATCGTTCAGGCGCTCTTTATCATAAATACGTCTAGACGATAGAGACTACCGGAAACGGTGCTCAGTAAAAATACGTCACAGGAAGGAACGCTCTCGCTAAATCATGTAAATGGCAACTTCATTGATTGCCATTAGGTTGGGTAAATGCAGCCACAAACCAGATGGAAGCAGCAGTATATTGTCCTTACCCCATAACTCAACTATCGCCAATGTATTTAATTGCAACATACACGGTGATTTCGAAGGAGATGAAGTTGAAGCTTAAGTTTCGGTAAGAAAAAAATGTCAACGCACGGTCACTTCTGAACTGCATTTGTTATTCGTAAATATTTTGGAATCGAGCACAAGATGGTTCAGCATACTGATGTCCAGCCAGAAAGTTCACCCGAAGAAACGCATATGGTATTAACACATATATAAACCATCAACAAACCAGAGTTAAGTTTCAGCAATTTAAATAAAGTTTACATAAGAAAATAAATTTCTACTTAAACTTATAATTAAAGTTTAATATCTGTATGATAAATGTAAGTTGACATTAAAAAATGTAATGATATAAACAGTTTGAAAAATCTTTTATGTTAAATTTAAGTGTGAGGTTGCAGCTGCACAAACTGGTTTAAATAAAAAATAATAATGTAGATTTATAGTACATACATATACATTTCAGTAACAATCGTAAGGATGAGCTGTACAACGATGTGACGGCGGATATAATTTTCCGTGACTTGACGTTCCATAAAAGTGCTGTTGGTGATAAGGGTGCTTACGTTGTTCAGGTAAATTAAATACAGAGATTGACATATTTTACAGTTTTAACATTTTTCGTCGTTATTTCATAGTCATTTGTTGGTGTTCGTCCATCTGTCCTTGTATGATCAGATGAAAGCCAACATCATTTCCATCAATATCCAAACATTTTCACAAGAGTTAATGACCGTTTTGTTTTCTTAAATAAATTATCACATTCTCAATATTCAAATAATGTTTTCAAATCAAAGGAAGACATTTACAGGTCATGTTTTAAGTGTTTTAATACAGTAAATTCAAACATGACTTGGAAAATTCATTTTTAATAGTTTTAAACTGGGTAAAATTAGCATTGTATATTGTATGATGTTCAATAGTAGACAAATGAAATTCAGTGATGTCGCTATTAATAAATGCTTGAACAAAACTACAGTGCATGGTTTCCTTTCCATTTATCTCATGTTAAAAGGGTGAAATCAAGTTGAAATAAAAATGATAGTAGTATAACTGTGATATGTAGACACGTGATTAAATTCCTGGGCATCTTAATTAAAACCCGTTGCATATTAACCGATATATCATGGTTAACCAACTATTATTCCATATTAAGCATAGTTTCTGCATTAAAGTTTCTCATCTCTCTATTTAAACAGTCGATCACCAATGCCTTGTGGTACCTGACCAATCATCATACAACGATCAACGATATCGCCCAGCGAAGCAAGGACGCTCACCCACTACCATCATAATTTGAGGGGTATAACCACTACAAACGGAAGAAAGTGAAGTGTCAACCCCTCAATGGTCTTCAGTGTCAGTCACACGCTGATGCACTGTTCAGTATTACATGCAGACCTACATTCCAAACTAGTGATCAGTGGTTATCATTCAAAACAGTGGTAGAAGATCTTGGTAAGTTCTTTGCCCAGTATCACATTAACCTTAGAAAACAATGGCAAAAGCAACATGAAAATCAGTCTAAACGAAAGCCAGCTAGGACTGTGATGGAAAATATTGCTGTGGATTACAGAGAAAAGTTGCCTTTCATAAATGATAGGTTCAAACTGTTTGACAGTATTATGCCTCAAGCTGCCTATGATGAGCCTCTTGTGTTTGATGAAAATATTCAACTTGACAAGCCATTTGATAGTCCCACACACAAACATTTTTTTCAAACTCTCAGGTTGTCAGTCCCAATAGATATCTATTCTTACTGCCCAGGCGGGGCTATTTGTATGATTTATTTTGCAGCTCGATTTTAAGAAAATAGGACTGAAAATGACTTTCAAGTTCAACCTTTGCGAGTTGTGTCCAAGATCCATGAAATCTACCTGAATATCATACAAGATACGAAAAAAATACTTAAAACATAACTGAGTCTGCTATCGTCGGTTAAACCTGCAGTGATGGATTTCATCTACAAAGAGCTTGCGCTTGATGCATCAGCAGTTTCGAACCCTGTCATGCAGCAACGTCTTGAGTTGATTGACCTAGGGGAGACTGGCTTAATGGCTGATCTAAGGGAGCTGAACCCCGGCAAACGCAATGATAAGTTTGACATGTTCTTCCAAACACTACAAGAAATTGTTGAAAATACCACAGTAGCTGACGACAGGCGACATAGATAGGCACATATCAGCAAGTGGATATCTCTCAAAGAACTTATAGCAGAATCCGCCAAAGACTGTCCTGAAGGTACATTGATTCTATCAAAGAGTTTGGTGCGATTGAAGTTTACCCCACGTAACAGGTACACAAATGCTGCATTGAACTTCACTGAAAGAATTAAAGTACACTACAAATTCAAAGGCGACAGATAAGAGTCAATCATCAAGATTCACATTACTGCACTGCTCAGTTGAAATACATGAAGTCAACGCGTGTTGAGTTAGGCCCAAAGGCGCTGCTTCTTTGCTGTGATGATAAGGCTAAAGTACTAGTTGGGGATCCCGGGGTACCAGTGTCCACGGGAGAACAAGAGAAGAATACCATTTCACCTGTTGATGAAACCCTTGTTGCCTGCCAACATGATATGACAAAATCAAGTGTGTGTCCATCTGCGTACTTAGAATGTGACACACCAACAGATATTGTAGGTTCTCTGGTCAGGGGGCAGGTACACATGATAGTGAATGACTCTGTTACCCAAATCTAATCCCCATTCAGGCATGCATTAGCTATTTGCAACATCCTAAAACAAAGACCACGCTTTCCCAGCATATTACTGAAGTTTTCTGATGATGGCACTGATCAGAGAACTACTTTAGAATCAGTCATATGTGGCACAATTTGTATTTTCAAGAAGTTTAATTTAGATATTTGAATCTTAGAAAGATGTGCACCAGAGCACAGTTGGGTTAACCCAGCGGAAAGGGTTATGAGCATATTGAATCTTGGATTAAAGAACTGTGCACTTAAGAGAAATGTAACTGAAGATGAAGACAATTCAAATCCTGTGGAAGCATGGCACAAATAAGTGATGCCATCCGTAAAACTCCAGAACTGAAAGGCAAATGGAAATCAACCATCCAACCAGTACAACAAATTGTGGCAGAGAGATTTCAGAGGCTGACACTAAAAGACATCCCCTTCAAAAAACCTGAACCTGTACAGGATGCTGAAATTGACCAGATACAGCGTCACCTACAAAAGTTATTCCCCGATCTCGATCTCTCAAAGTTACAAAAGCTACACACACCAAAATCTTCATTATACCAGTCATGAATGTAGAAGCTATAACTTCCAAATCAGAAAATGTTAAGACACCATGTGTTGTTCGCCAAGTACAGTACCTAGAGAGTTCCTTGATCCTGTTCTAGATGATGACTCTATTCATTACAAGCAGTATTATCAGGTGGAAGAAGTTGAAACAACTGAGGATGATAGGCCTTCTTACCACAAACCTGTCCTTGATGACACACAAGCTGCGGGGAATAGGACGCCAAGGAGACGAAAGTCAAGTGGGATTAGAAGATGCTTCAACCTCAGAACAAATGCCCTTCCAATGACCGCTCAGACGGCGAGATACTTGATAGTGCTGCGAATGTAGAAAGTCACGTGTCATTTATTCAAAGAATAAACTGACTTCACGTCAAACCACAAAGCTTACAATGGTCATCAGTGAGAGCGACTACGTATGCGGATCCTTTATAAGTGCCCCATATGATATTGTACATGTAAAGCCTCATTTTAAAAATATGCAGTGATAACGTGGAGCTGTCGTTTACAGTTCAAGTCTGGGCCGGAAAGATCTCTGCTGCCACTGTGGTACGATACCAGGTGAAGTTTTCCAAGAACTTCTTGCGAAGTTTAAAACTGTGCTGCTGATTTGTGAAGCTGTTTGCCAAATGCCATATGGCAAGAAGCACTGATCTCATTAACTATTCACCTGTCATGTGTATGTTTGCGATGAACAAAGCTCAAACAATTAAGCCTCATATTTATGTCATTTGTCATTGTTTCTTATGTTCCTATGGCATTGTCATACATTCTTGTCAGTTAAAAACTGAAGCACACTTAAGTCACCCATTGCTGGATGGTATTAAAAGTGATACGTTTGATATTCCTTATAAGTGCAAATGTTCTATGTCAGATGTTCATTTATTTAGTACCGAGTGTCTAGTCATTTTTGATGAGATTCAACATTTTACATTCCAGGGGTTTTCATTGTGTTTTATACAAGTCTAGTAATTTATTCCTAGTCATTTGAACTCTATGATTTATAGAGTTTTGACATGTTAATTAAAAAGATTATCTTAACTTTGTAGTTACTCAGCTGTTGAACTGTTATTTTTGTTAATGTTTTGTTTTATTGACATTTATTCTAGTCAATAAATGCTTTATTCAATTATGCAGTCTTTAGTTTTTAAAGAATATTTATTTGTACAGTAAATTACAGATAAAGACAGTCTGGATTAAACATCTTCTTGTTACGAACTATATCTGAAGGTTAGTTCTATGTCGTCATCCATTTAACACTGCTGATACCTGAAAATAATGACATTCTCATTGAGTTAAATATTCAATTAAGTGATGTGGTAAGGATTTTTTTTTAAATCCTACCTTCCTACCCACATTTTGGGGGGAATGTAACCAGAAACAAACATTTTTTTGTTAGGCCTTATTAAGTCAAAATCAGCTGAAAACCCATATAAATACAATTAATGGAGTGCATATACACCGAATTTAATATTATTTCGGTAAAATATCCCACAGTTTCTGATACAAAAACAATTTTGATACATACTTTATTCACCAAAGTTGACTACTTTTATTATTGCACCAGAAGAATCAATGTTTACGTTAATAACCGGCAGTCATCAGTGTGTTACCCTGACATTTTATCCGGAATTAAAATTTTGTGTGACGTCATATCACAATGGTTCCCGGCCTGTAAGCGCAGTATTGGTTCCTGGCTAAGACGAAAAATAATTTTGTCGCTTCCACCGCGTGTAAATTTAAGACAGACTTTAGAACTGTGCAAATGTAAACTTTTATTTAACATTGCAAGATGTAAAGAAACGCGTTGACCAATCTAGACGTGTTTACATGCTTACAGTGGAGTTGTGACAAAGTTGTGTGCTTTGTGTATGCGATTTAAACATACATGTAAATGTATATTTTACATTTGGAACATTTAATTGATTATTCATTGAACAGTTTTAATTGGACAATGCACAAGGTGAACATTTGAGATGTCTCCACCTTAAAAATTAACATTGTTGAAAATTGAAACATAAAATATCAAACTTGTTTATTTGAACGGATATTATTTGATATGTATAAATAATCTATAATTGCAACATGGAACATATCAGCTGAATACTCAACACGTGCAACATTTCTGGTGATAAATATTATAAGCGGTCTTTCCCTTCCATAGCGGCGGGCGGTCGGGCGGGCAGCCGGCGTGAAATATATTTGTTCCAATCTTAACTTTGTCCAGCATGGATGGATTTTCTATTTGCTTTCCATATGTGAACAGCATGATGACTCGCTCGCAAGAACCAGTACCCTTTTGTCGCAGTTCAAGGTCTAAATTCCGGATCGAATGTCAAATTTAGGGAAATTTGTACTTGACACATTGTCCAGGGCATAACTTTGTCCAGCATGGGTGAATATTTGTATAGTTCGGAAAAAGTCACCGGCATGTCTAGACGGAGTATCGCGCATAATAAAATGTTCATAGATCGAAAATAAAGTTCCTAATTCAAGTTCAAAGTAGAGAATAAGAAAATATGAACTTGTCGCTTTGTTCGAAGAATAAATTTGTCCAGCAATGATGGATTTTCAAAACACATAGCAAAAGTAATCAGCATTAAAAAAAGTCCTTAGGTTGAAGGCCATTGCATTGTCCCAATTTTAGGTTTCAGGTCAATTCTAGTATTTTTAACAGCATGACTGCATTTTCATATAACTTGCCATCAGTAATTATTATAATAACAAAAAATAATCAGGTGCCTATGCCCCAGATCAGGATCACAATTTAAAGTCAAAGGTCAAATTCAGGAAATTTGTACTTAACTCTTCGTTTGAAGCATAGCCTTTCACGGCGGAGATGGATTTTCGAAGTTTTCCCTGCCAAAAGGAAAAGGTCAACGTATTAAATTGTCGCCTTAATCAATGGCACAAAGATACTAACAAATATACACAATTTTCATTGATATTTATTTTGCTCCTTCAATACAAATACTTTCAAAAGTCCAGTAATATTCTAATCAACAAGATAAAAGCGAAACTGTTAACGGGCTTCGCCCGTGATAATTAGTAATTGTGAAACTACATACCTACTTGTGTAGTGTGAACTGGCTTATTTCATTATACAAAAAGTTACTGTTTATATAACCATTTAACACTAGACGCTAGTATGTAATATAAGGAAAGATTCATAACTTAGAAAGCAAAAGTTGATTTATTAACCAAAGAAGTGTAACTAATGAATGACATTGTGGCCTCTCTGCTTGACAGTACATGAATTAAGCTAAGGAAAGTATATTTATATATGACATATAGGCATTGGGCTTGTCTTTTCAATGTAACTACGGGGAAAATTGCATGGATAAATAAATTAATAAATTAATCATACGACCACACAATTAATCGTTTGTTTTTTATAAACATAAGGCAAAACAATGAAATGGTTATTTTTGTAAATCAATGATTTTTTAATGTTCAATGTGCAATGTTCAAATAATCGTTACGTTACAAAATCAACTGTGGAATTGAGATATTGTCTACATCATAGAATGATATTCATACAACTTGCCACAATTGATAATAATATAGGGACGGAAGAACCAGTCGTTTAGATCCAAGTCAAGGTCAGAATTCCAGGTAAAAAGTCAAATGTATTACTTTATAACTTGATACGTTGTCCGAAGCATAATTTTGTCCAGCATTTATAGATAACGAATAACTTGGCAAATGTGATCAGCATGATAAAATGAATTGACACGCGAAAGAACCAGTAAATGAATCTAAGGATGGTCACACATTAAGATTACCGGTAAATGTCGAAACATACTCTTGCGCAAATATAATTGTATTAAATTATTGCAGATGTTACAGTCATGCTGAGAGGCTCACACTATAACCCTAGCTCGAAGGACGATGCCACAATTACGGTCATAGGTAAAATCTATTGAGACTTCCTCCAATCGCTACCTAAACATGTTTTTTTTTCTAACAAGAGCATCGTTGCGACAGCGGAACTGTTCAAAACATGTCACTTTATCATTGCGATTACAATTACCAGACGGTCTCTTATTAGTGGGCATCTGCCGATAAGTATATAATGCCTATCTGATAGTGTTAAATAACCTGTAAGGGGGATTATCTTGGCGCGTGTTGACTTCATGTTTATCGTTATGTCATTGTTTAATATATTGGCTGACTGATGTTATTTCAATACGGTATTGTCTTTATTTTAGTCGACTATACTTGCGGTATAAACACAGTACAATTTTGTATAAAAGGAGTTGAGTAAAATCTTCAAAAGGCTGTTACGCAAGAAGTTCGTGTAGAGTTTGTAGTGCTTCTTCTTAAATGAATTACCCAACACATCTCGACACGTCCGGCATTATGGTAAAACAAGCTAGCACTATTTTTTGCATAAAGGAATTATGTAAACAGTTAAGACAGTTAAGTGAGAAGTTCAGGTATAATTTTAGTTCGATTCTTACAGTCACAGGGCCTTTCCGGTGGGGGTCCCGTCCGTTTCGTCAGTCCGGCTTTTCTTTTATGTTGAGTGTTAAACGAACTAGTAATGAGTTCAAATATCAAAATAATAAATAAGAATACTGACCGGTGTTGTGTGTGTAGACGAATTAAGAGATCGCCTGCAAGAAACGTATCCCTCTGTAAAGGCTACAATTTGGCTTTTTTACAAATACAATCATGGTACAAGGCATTATTACAGCATTGATTGATATGTTTTATTGTTGTTTATAGGAATCATCTTTTAAAAGAGAATCCCATGTAGGGTGGAATGCATTGTCTCATCTAGAGAGTTCTTGCACGAACCAATGAATCATGATAATATATATGTACTTATTTGATAAAAGTCCCATTCATTGCCATAAAATGGAATTCACGTGTGTATCAATGTTTTATGTCTGAATATTGTAAGAAACAATCCTAAAACTCCATAAAAAATGCATACACATGGGTATTATAAACTTTATCAGTTTGATTTATGATATGAAATAAACATATAACTCCATAGTACATTTACTATACAGTCATTTTTCCTATTTCAGTTTTTGCGACGAAGGAACAGCCTGTACGATGTGCCCCAACTGCGGCGCCACCTGCTGGAAGAGTCATACAAGTTCCAGACGTTCCAGCGAGACTGTGACGAGACCAAGAGCTGGATCAACAAGAAACTCAAGACTGCATCCGACGCCAACTACCTGGTAATTGTGGGAAATAGGATTTAATTTTTGGCCCAAATCACCATAATTAACCCTAAACCTCTCACATACGCACTTTGATGGGTTTTTAGTCCCTTAGGAGATCAAATAAAAAAATTAAAGATCTTTCTTGCTAGATTACAGTTTTAAATGATTTAATTCAAATCTTAAATACTGATGAGCAGCAAACAGCATAAAACCTGAACAGACTGCGAATTACTTGCTGTTCTGGTTGTATGATGGTTGCATTAAGCCATGTTCTCTTTGCTTTTGAGTGGGAAAGGGTAAAAAACCCGAAGGTACTAGAGTAACTTTAAATTGCCCATAGTATGTACATTTTATGAAGGTAAATAAAGACACACATATATTTAATATTACCAAAATTGATGAATGGAGCTGAATGTATTATACATTTTATTTTGTTTAATAAAAATTGATAACTAAGGACAAAAACACAATGAATCATACAAATGATTGGTTTGAAGTGTATTGAAATAATGCAAGTATGATCATTTACTTTAGTCAAAAATAGGAAATTTATCTTTTGATTGCATCAAAATGCATTATTCTGCATGTGATGAAATAACTTATGTATGTGGTGTTTCTAGGACCCAACCAACCTACAGACAAAGGTTCAGAAGCACCATAATTTCGAGGCCGAAGTCGAGGCTAACAAAGGTCGCATTGGGGCTTTACAGACCTCCGGAGAGCAGCTTCTGAAGGAGGAACACTACGCCTCCGAAACAATCAGGTCATCATTCAAGAATAAAGTCCAGTAAAACATCGGGTGAAGGGTTTTATGTTTGAAATGGAATTTTGTGAGAGGGTAAAGACAAGAGTCACTCTGTTGGATGGTCCTCACTCTGTTGGTTGGTTCTCACTCTGTTTCTTGGTCCACACTCTGTTGGACGGTCCTGACTCTGCCGGTTGGTCTTCACTCTGTCGGTTTGTCCTCACTCTGTTGGTTGGTCCTCACTATGTTGGTGTTAATTGTGGAATTTTGTAGTATCTTGTTTTGATTGAAGGATGAGTCTCTTAAACAGTCTTTGACTCTTTGTTATATAAGAAAAACAACCTGTATAACTTCCCTTCCATGTTCAGAGCTTGCCAATAATAATCTGTTACTTGTGAATTCTACATGCATAGCTTACAAAACAGTCAATCTTGTATTAAGAGACCACATATTGGGGGTAACCAAAAGTGGTCACTTAATAAAATGGTCTTTAAAAAAATACGAATCCGGACCAAAGTAACTTCATCCTCAGTTTCAAATTTGTATACCGATTCTGTGACACAACTCTCTTGTTTAACATTACAATTATATAAAATAATCCAGATATGAGTGTAGTAAAACATATAATTTCCTTGCAGTTTTATAACTAGTATAATTCAACTAAACACTGTTGCCGTTTTTGACGATAAATGTGTTTTAAGAATTTTGTAAACACAAACATTTGCCATTTTTTGGAAATGTCTAGGAAGTTGGTATATCAGAGCTACTCGGCCTTTCGCGGAAAGCCGAGACAAATGTATTCATTGTTTCAAAGCTTATGCCAAGTAATTACGATTGCAAATAATTGGTACTGAACATGCGTGAACCACGTATCTAATATCAGCGCATCGGGTTGAGCACTTAACTCCATCTTCGTTCTCAGTAAATCATTGAAAAGCGGAGCTATGCACGTGCTATTACGCGATTGGTTTAACATGTTAAGTTAGACAAAGGAAGCCAATTTTATCAGGAAGCAGCGATCAAGTTCGTCCCTAAACAATCAACAGATTTTCAAATGTTACTTTTACCACCAAGTGGTCGCAAAATCCTATATTTGGACTTCAAGACAAATGTCGCGTTATACAATAAATCAAAATATAATGAAAATGCTCGGGAGGGATTTAAAGTGGTCGAATAAGACAAAGGTCGCTTAATTCAAGTGATCGCATTCACAAGATGTATTGAAGTGTGTTTTTCCCATGCCTTTTTTGCATGGCGATGCGCAGTGCTGCCATTTTATAGCACTTTATTGCCCTTTTTCAAAGAAAAGGCTGCTGTTAGCCCTTATCAATAACGATCTGAATTGCCTCTTGGGCAAAATTGTTAGCCAAGAAGTTGGCAAACATAGAGGCTATCACTGTTACGCTCTGATTGTGCCTTCCTGATACACATTTAAAAGCAAATATGTCTGTAAATAACAAACCTGGTAATGATATTGTATAATGTGTGTTCCAGCGAGAAGATGGAGGAGATACTGGAGCTGTGGGAGTCCCTACAAAAGGCCACAGAGTTCAAGGGCAACAGGCTGAGAGAGGAATGTCAGCAGCAGCAGTTAAACCACAGTGTGGGGGATGTGGGGTCCTGGCTGGGAGATGTGGAGGGTAAACTCATGCCAAAGGCTCGCTTACGAACTAAATTCCTGAACTCGTTTAATTTGATATGATATGACAACTCGTTCCAGTTCCAATAGATACTGTATACTTATCCAGCTATGTATTTGAGTTGGTAAGGACTATAAATCAAAATGTGATCAGTAAATGAACTACATGCAACGTGTCTAAACAATTTAACTTTGTACAGTTACTTCGGCGGATTAGCCCAAGGAAAAGAGGGGACTATACGCCCAACTTCAAAGAGGAGGCGTTGCGAGCCAAGCTGCTGAAAGGAGATGGGGAAATCATATATGGCACCAGGAAACCTAACACCACGGCTGCAGTGGTAACTTAAAGTTAAATTTAACTAAATATTTTTTCAAAATATAATTTATAAATGTTTTTCGGAGAAAAAGCTTTTCAGTTATTTAGACACGGTTTACGTATTAAGTCGAAACTTACATGTGTATTCATTCCCCTACTGTAAGAATATTGGCAAGACTATGCATGATTAATTTAGCAGTTAGGTCAGTTGGCAATATGCAGGGGCGTCGGAAGCAAATTGAAATTTGGGCGGCGGAGGGGGTGGGTATGGGAGAGGGTATCCCTCTCCCGTTGGATGGGTTCCTATGGCCCTCGTAATTTCTTTCGAAGTTTAGCATCAAATGGCGCATTCTGGTGCGTTTTTATGCCTGATACTTGATCTTATACACGTCTACTGCAGGCATATTCTGAATGACAAAAGTTGTGACAGACAGACAGATGATGGAGAAGTGATCTCTATATGTCGCAGTTTGTACTTTGTAGCAGGCGACACAACAATAGGGATCATGTGGGTCAAAAGAACATTCTTCGGGATTTTTTTCCCGAAATTCCGTATAGGAAATTTGAAATGTGTTGGTTGGTTTGGAGTAGACATATTGAAATGACACGAAAAAAATGGTAGGAACATTAAATAAGTTTTTTACAATTATCGATTTACTTTGAGTTATTACAATTAATTCAGGTATCTTGAGGTATCTTTAATTTTGTGATAACTAAGGACTTTTGGATATCGGCACATTTGTTAAATGTCATACTTTCCTTTATATTAATAAAAAGAAGCAAAAGCTTAGATTATACCGACAACTAAAGATTCCCAGGTTTAATTACTCAAGAATAAAGGGATTATCGTTATAAAAGAGACCGATCAATTAACAACATAATTGACACGTACATTACCGCGGGAGGGTGATGACAATCAACAATACACGTGTCATAACCGCGAAAGCGTGATTACCTTGCTTCGTGGTAAGATATTTTCAAATATAAGGGTATTGACATGAAAAAAATGAAAAACGTTTTTTGCCGTAATCTCAGTATTGCCAAAAATATTGGGGCGGCGACCCCCATGTCGCCCCAGATCCGGCGCCTCTGATATGATAAGTTCCATAGTAAAGATCATATAAAAGGGCTTAAGCTTTAAATACAACGGTTATGTTTAGCATTTCTCCTCAATAAATTAAAAATCATTGAATTATGTCTTACTTACTTTGCTCACGCCTGGTATGCGGATAATTTGATAACAGATGGCACTTTGATAACAGCGACTAACAAAAGCCGCGCGCGAGAGGAGAGTTCTTCAGCTGTTCTGCATTTTTATTCTGTTCATTCGGTTTTCATACTCGGGACATTGTTTGGTCGATTAATGGTATAGCACTTCGCATTGCGAAGAAGGAAATTCACAGAAAATAGGTGGATTATATATATATATATATATATATATATTTATTTATATATTTATTTAAAACGATAAAATTCCTTCGATAATCAGCATGAATTGGATGATCCGTACGTATTTCCACAAAATAAAAATACTTTGAAATAAACCAAGAACGTGCTTACTTTTCGAAATGAAAGTTCAATGTATCCATTAATGTTAAACATGTTTCATTTTAGTTTACCAACGTATTTGAAAAAATTCAAACGTTTAAAGAGTCGGGTGCCAATTTTGCATTGACACTTCTTTAACCGAACATCCCAATGACAATGGCACTTCTATTTCCGATAAGTCGACACTTTTAATCAGATATAACACATTCGTTTTAGTGATTCAGACATGAAGAATTCGCTGTGGAATACGGATTCAGTATGCAGGCAATAAATTAAAATGTATGAACTGAAGTAAGTAAGTAAATTACCGAAACAATTGTTATTCCTTTTGAAATATGATTATGATTTTGTATAAATGTGAAAGATAAATGTGAAACTAATTCGATATCTGATGAGTACCATAGGACCATATTTTTTCCAGTTTTCGAGTCACCTTATTGCCTGATCTTCACATAGTACACGATCTTATTTTTTTTTTACTAACGTTCCTCGTAGCGAAACGGTTCCTCCTAAGCATGTTTAATTATGTCCTTATAAAGGTACTAAGGTCATTTACTTACATATCAGATAGCATGTAATAAATCAGCACTCTGCTCAAACTACTACTAAAAGATAAATATCAGCTAAATTCAACCAATAACGTGATTTAGGGTCAGGTGAATCGCACACCGAGCTTACTTCTAAATTGTGTAAAAGTAAGTGCTCCCTATTAGCAGCGCTCAAGATTACATGAGTTTTCAATTATCTTATTAATTTTTGTGGCTACGCATTAGTATTGTCTTAATGATGCGATTCTAATGAGCACCAACGACATAGGATTTTATGAAGAACAAATGTGTATTTGCCTCATATAAACCCCTTCGCTCCCGTTATTTAGGGCCCTGCTATTAGTAAACTTAAAAACAATCGTGTTGATCCGCATGATCCATTGTATTTTAATCTCTCTGAATCTTAAGTTACCACTAAGAAAATAAGTTCATAATGTAAAAAAAAATATCCGGTCGTGACTTGAAATACATTTCGTCAGAAATAAGCATTTTAATCATATTTAAAAATTGCAATTAAAATATTAAAATTATTCATTAACAGTAATGTGATTTTTGAAAAATGCACAACGCCATTTGTTAAATTTCACATGTATTTGTAATTGAGTAATGCAAAGATTCGTAATGTGTCGCGCATGACTTTGCACATCGATTCGTACTTCAAAATGTTTGGTAAGAACATCCAAAATGTACATAAATGCATTTCAGATAAAAGATAAAAACTTGGTTATCAGAGTGCCCAATTTGTTGGAAGTCTCTGTCATCCGAAGTGTCCTTCATCAGGAATAAAAGTGTCTGCAACTTCATGAATACATATATGTATCATGAATATTGCTTAGCCAAGTGTGAGGTCGAGCGCTCTAAAACCGGTTTAAACCTCCAATGCTTTGCATTGACCGTTCCAAGGCGGTCACCCCAGCTTTATTCTTCTATGTGTGTATGTTGTTTTGCATTGTGCTGTATCGTACTGTTTGGCAACTGGTCACTTGCCTTAAATAAAGGACGAACTAATTGTTTATAAGGAGGTTATAACTTTAAAACAAACTGAGAAACTTACCTCTCGCGCGTGGCCTTTGTTGTTCTCTGTTATCAAAGTATCCGCATTTCCAGCGTGTTGCTCACATGTTTTTAAATTCTAAATGAGACGTTATGAAAGTGTTTTGCACTCAAAAAGGTCAAACTACTTCGCATATAGCAGAATATGTATGTCTCTTTTATCAATTTGAATTTTCAGCAGGAAGAATTACGTAATGGGATTGGGGCAAAGATTGAATCTCTAACAAATGGAGACCTGAGAAGATTGTTTGAACAGCGTAAGTAAACATTGTTGCCTTCAATATACCCATGTCTGTCTTGAAGAACAAATATATATTGCATAAATACTTAAAGATTGAAGTTAAATGCGAATGAATGTTCGGATTCTTGCGGGAATTGAGGTTAACGTCAAGAAAAAATGTTTAATTAAATATTTAGGAGGATCAACACTTGATACGGTGACACAATCTCAAGAGTTCAAACACTTAGTTTTATAGTCATTTTCAGAAAACAAGAACACAATACGGAAAATAAATGCACATCGACTACGATATGAATCCATGTTACCCGTTTCTCCTGTATCAAACGTGTACAAATGATTCATTTTCCTTCCATTAAAAAATATATACAAATTGCTCTGCAAAAATTTGAACCTGTTTAAGTATTGAGGAACATGGCAGCTACGATTTTGGTGTGAGGATATATTTGGTTATGTGTGTGAAAAGGTTAGTAAGGAATGGTAGGTTCGAACGTGGTGAGGGTTGCATACGGTTGAATGAGTAAGTTGGTTTGGTGGATATGTTTGCTGATGTGTTTTAAATCATGCCTGTTCCATTTAACTGACCACACTAGTAAAAGAGATTTCGTTTAAAATAATCACTGTCAACAATGCGTTTTTGGCTTATGTGACTTGTCATACCCGTTGAATTTCATTAAAATTTGCATTATGTTCAGATGAAATCCTAGATAAATGTTCACTCTCAAAATCCATTTCACTCTTATGTGTAACGGAGCGGAACTAATGCATTTCGAAATTCTTAAACATCGTTTTTATCACAAGTGAACATGCTATTCAAAATATCGGACGAATGAACATTGAACACTGTTTTAAAAGCCAACTCAAGAAACGGTGGAAGTTAAATAGATGTCATTTTAAGAAAATGTGAATGGAAACCGATGGTAACTGGACAAAAGCCGATTACAAAAGCTTACCACTGCCTGTACTTACGGTGGTCAAAAATATCACAGGGGATCTAGATCCACCATCGCCATTTTTTATTTGAGATTTTCCTTGGTTTTTGAAATGTGTTTGACTCGTTCATATATAGTATTCACGGTTTATATTGGTACTATATTTAAAAAGACAATGTGTCAAGTGCACGCATAAGAAAGAAATCTTTATTTCAATATCCGCTGTAATTTGAAGAAAGAACCTTTGTGCAGATGATGATTGTTTTTATACTAAATAATAACATGGTTATTTATGTTATCTTGTCTGTATGCTTATTTCGTTTGAATCTTAATAGGAAACTAAGGATAAATAATGTGTTGTGTATAGTACATGATTGAGGAGAATTATAATAAGAGAAACTCAATTTAACCGGAGGGTGAAATATTGATGTTTCAACTAATTGTAGTAAACATTGACGTCATGGCAGAATGCGGAACTGTCTTATTCCCAGCGTTCCGACACGGTTGTGTAGCTTTACAGGGTATTGTGCAAAGCAAAAAGCATTTTTGACGAACCAGTTTTTAATGAAACTGAGGGCCAAATGATCAATCAAATGCGCGTTCATCTTTACACAGCGTCTTTTTAAATGGACGAGACCAAGGCATTTAACAAAAACCTCGATAAACAAACTCATGAATTCATTTTGCAAAAGCGAAACATTTCCTTTCCTGCAGTAGTGATTGTTAATGAATGACATCGGAACAAGATTGAACAATGGATAAGCAAACTATTTTACAATGTCTCTGGTATATGCGTCACTTTAGTTTGCAAAGAGCAAGATGCACCATACCTTGCCCTAAGATTGTTCGTGTTCCAAAGCACGACGACAATATCAGACATCATGCTAGCTGCATATGATGTTTTAAAGACCATTGTGGAAAAAGGCGTTGACAAATTTGGAGAACCTACACATACGTTAAAAAGTGTTAAAATGTGCATGTTAGATAAATCATAGATTGATTTAAATGCTTGTCAGTCGAGTTTTTTTCACTCTTTGGTAGGAAAAATAACAGCTCATCTATATGGACAGTAAACATGTTTGTTTAATATTTTCTTCCTAAAAATAATATATTTATTCCATAAAATATAATTATTTTTAATGTATTTACATAAGAAGTAAATAAAATGTCCGTGTAAAATCAACTTATCAAACTGTGTCCATTGAGTGTCCCTTGAATTGCTTTATTGTTCTGTTAAATTTACAAGTTTAAAGTTTCAAAGTAAATCTATCGCTCTGTCGATCTCCATTTAAAGATGTGTACTGGTCAATTCTAAAGTAGTTAAGAGTTGTTAAAGAAACTTCATCGATTAAAATAAGGCGACACATTGTTGGTAAATTTTTTGATTAACATGAAACTTTTAACTTAACGAGATACGCTCACAATTATATTGTTTGCGATATAATTAAACGGTAACTAATTCCTCATATTTATATTTTTCATTTATATTCATGTAAATGCTGCATTTAAATATATATTTTATTTACAGAGACAAACATTGAAGACACTGAAAACGAAAACACTTTGCATGACACACTGTCGGCAGGCAAAAGAAGCGAAGAATTAATAATACCTTTCTTACCAGAGATTAGATCTACGTTCTACTATGCAAAACCTATTGACAAGGTTTGTAAAAAATATAATAATACGTATACAGCAATGGTTAATATGTTTTTGTTGTCTGTTATTTGTAATTTTATATGTATATTACTTGATTACCGCGATAGATCTGTTACCAACATGCAACATAACAACGCATCCTAATATTATAGAACAAAAGCGAAATGACGAAAACACTAAGGCTCCAACGAGTGTCTGAAAAATAATTGGATTCTCGGAACTAGAAAAATACCCGCGGATTTGGGACTGCGAGCCGGGTCGGGTCGCTATTTCGCCAAATGGAATATACAATGTTAATGTGGGGAAATATTGAATAATTGAAATTAAAGTGCGTTCGAGATCAATTTAAGCTTGTTTTTTTAATTCAAACTAAAATAATAAACGCAGAGAAAACATGTAAGTCGAAATATAGTATATAAAATGAAATTAATATTTTTTACAATGACGTTACGAAATGCTGAAACGAAACTTTAAAAAAATAAAAATCTACATATATATCGAATTCCATCTTTGATCGGTATTTTAAGCAAACATGAATAAGTTCATTCGTTTCCTTCAGTTCAAGTAAGAAAAGCTGTTGTTGTTTTTTATTATTATCAATTCTTTTATTTTTAGCGTTCAAGGCAATACATTTTGGTGTTTTTTTTTTAAATATCAGTTACGTCATTATTGGAATAATAATTATATTCATCATAAGATCAGTTACACTACTTCTAATTGATGCACCGTCTATATATATCGGACTTGGAATACAGTCCAATATTTTTTGCGCAATTCTAGTTTGTTTTGTTTAAATGTTGACCGCCGATCCGACCAGAAGTGTTTTCTACCCGTTGGAGCCCTAGTAACCACGTATTTAGTAGAATAGCGTGTACGACGTTCTTTGGACAGAAGTAGAGTATATGGTCAATTACGTGTTAACACTACCTTGAGCAATTGTGGCATTGGTTCCCGTTTACACGGGTCAACATTCCCTCCGCAACACTATCACCATTCATAAAAATGTTCGTCCAAATGACATATTTTATCAAAAAATATATTTTTAACGGGTTTATTTGTGTCAATTAACGTTTGGATTTGTATGGTTACGAAAACAAAGACGTGTTAGTGTTTTTAATTTTTATTAATTTTTATTACAAATAGGAATATTCTATTATAAAGTAAACAGTTTCAAGTAATGTTTAAATAGTTTTCATATCATTTACTGAAAAATACATTTTTGCGTCGTTTTTTATGTTCAAAAGGCTTCATTAGTGTCAAAACAGTATATAAATCTGCATCCAAAATTTAGATCACTTGACTTACTATAAATTCCCATGTTTGTATTTTATTTAAGATTATAAGCAGACTACTTAAAATAGAAGGGGTAATTTGTTGCTCAAAGAATAATGGAAAAATCGAAATCCTTGTTGATAACACGGCGGACAGCGAAC
This sequence comes from Dreissena polymorpha, assembly GCF_020536995.1. Classification (NCBI taxonomy): domain Eukaryota; kingdom Metazoa; phylum Mollusca; class Bivalvia; order Myida; family Dreissenidae; genus Dreissena; species Dreissena polymorpha. The sequence continues at coordinate 99,075,062 of NC_068361.1, read as the reverse complement.
AAACGACACGTAGAGTGAATCAGCTCCTTGATGGTGAAACTGTTGAAGCAATATTTATTTATGGTAAGTTCACAAATTTCATTTCCACTGAAGACATTGTTTATAATTCGGTAAAACACGGTATTGGTGCTCATAAGGGAATTTTCATGTTATATGCATGAAAAAGAAAAGTAAACACGATAAGAACCAATATTAAACATTGGTAAGCCTGGCATATACCTCTTTTACTTTCCTGAAAATGTCAAGAGATTTGTGTAACCCATTCTTGAGATATGCATGGAAACAAGCTCTAAAAATTGCCATTTTTTAGCGTTATGCAGTCTCACTCGAAAAAAGCTTGAATATATTATACACAGGCAGCAGTATCATAAAAAAAGCCCCCCCCCCCCTTCCCACAGACCATACCCCCCCCGGAGCTTACCCCAGGGGTTCCAGATTGTTAAATGTACACCTATTGTGTATGGTTTAACTTTCCAACAGTGAATATTGACAAAAAATAACAGTTTAAAAAAATACCCCTCGTATATGTATTATATATACACAAGGTATGAAACGTACTATATGCCTATTGCTGAAAGATTGTGGAACACTTGACGTGACCTTTTTCATCGAAAACACACATGTTCCCATGCAATTGCCGACAAAATGCAACTGGATTCGTTAAAAGACAGTAAAATCAACGTGATTACACAACTAACCGATCTCCTGCTCGGCTAATAACTTTAATATTCAATTAAAGTTGACTTTCTCGCTATATGTCACTCGGTGTTTCATCTACACATGTACACCATTTTAATTTTATAACGCGTCATCTGGTTGGTTGTTCTCAATGTGTTGGCCAATGATATGGCGTTTTAGAATCAAGTATTCGATCGACAAATTATGACAGCAAAACACAGTCATGTAGCGAGAAAGTCGAATTTAATTGAATATTAAAGTTATTAGCCGAGCAGGAGATCGGTTAGAAGTGTAATCTCGTTGCTTTTACTGTCTTAAACGAATCCAGTTGCATTTTGTCGGCAACTGCATGGGAACATGTGTGTTTTCGATGAAAAAGGTCACGTCCTGTGTTCCACAATCTTTCAGCAATAGGCATATAGTGCGTTTCATACCTTGTGTATATATAATACCAATAAGAGGTGTATTTTTTTAAACTGTTATTTTTGTCAATATTCGTTGTTGGAAAGGTAAACCATACACAATAGGTGTACATTTAACAATCTGGAACCCCTGGGGTAAGCTCGGGGGGGGGTATGGTCCGGGGGGGGGCAATTTTTTTTTTATGATACTGCTGCCTGTGATATTATAGAGAATTCTCGAAATATCATACTGAAATTGTGCATTTATTGGTCTGGATTTATTCAGAATTCTATCCTGCAAATGTTGCTTCTTGAATTAAAGAAATCGGTAAAATATTATGGATTTTATAAGCAAAATACCGTCAGTAGAAGTTTTGTTTCAACACTGAAATTCAAACACTAATCTGTTGTTATATGCCAGCATTGTGTACAAAATGACATTAATAATAACTTTTATTGACATCTAGAACTCGACTGTATATTATAATAAGTAGTTAAACCATTTAAATCACATTTCTAGCAAAGATATTCGAATGAGAGCTTGTTCTTTGTCAAACTTTCCAGTTCTAAATTTTGTAGTGTCTGTAACCTTTACAAGTTTATATGGCGATAATTTTGTTGTTTAATTATGGAAAAGTATAAATCCTACATTGGCTCATGTGTATTCATGTGATGTCCAAGTTGGCCAAAATTGGTGGTGCTGTATTGTACCATTAAAAAACAACAACTCAATAAAAAAAGTTACAGACACTACAAAAATGTGTAAAAAATGAAGGAAAAAAATACCTGTTTTATTTCTCATAAATATTTTGTTTTACTCCTGAGGAACTTCCATCTTTTATGTTGGAATGTTACATCATACATTGTGCAATAGATTAATGTGCAAAAAAAGGTAAAGCAAGACCTCTTGGGATGAAATATTGTAAGCATTCTTGTGGAATTATTTTATGAACAATTTATTTAGGAACAATATAACATGATTTTCTTTTTCTAAAATGATTTATCTAAATATGTCTGTATTCTTTACGATGATACAACCCTTTAATATGGAGAGAAGACAAGAGCAAACCTCTTGTAATGACTCAGGTATGTATCTACAATTTTGATTATGCTACGCTAAAATTCGTAGTGTCTGTAACCACTTACTTCCTTCTGTAAGCCTTAAACCTTTTTTGTTATATGTGAGTAAAATGAAACAAAATTGTATTTTGTATTACATTGCTGATGTCTAAGGTGCATTATTTAGACATTTTCTGTCTGAAATTTGAAATATTTATCATAATAATGTAAATAAATTGTCTTCATAGTGTAGCTTTCTATAAACTGTCATTTTTTCAATTATCTCCTAGAATATGCAATTGGAAACATAGTTTTTTGCATTAAATATCATGAGAACAGTAAATCCAAACAAAACCATGTGAGAATTTACTGAGATCAGACACAATATCAAACAGTTTGTTTTGATTGTCATATGGATACAGACTCTACAATGCCTACACATTTAACTTATTATTGTTCATGCTATCAAAGAGCATATGAAATCATTTTTAAAGCTAAAGTGATGAGTTTTAACCATGTCTGAAGTAACTTCTGTTTTTTACTGTGATCAAAATGGCTGCATTTAATCATTTCCTTTGCTTATGAATGGATCAATGAAGACATGCGCACTGTATGCTTTACACTACATGTATATAAATTTACATTCTTATACTTTAATTAGTAGCAGAAACTTTGAAGAAATGAAAATGAACTTTGTTCACGTTCTTGTTTCAGGATGCAAAGATAAATCAAGCAAAAAAGAAAAGATATAGAGGATATTTGTTGGATTCGGTGGATTATCGATTTTAATTCACGAGTGATCATATAAAATAATATTTTCACGAGTGGCGCAGTCACGAGTGAAAATATATTTTTTCTATGATCACGAGTGAATTAAAATCGATATTCCACCGAATCCAACAAATTTTCTTTTTATTTTATGCTTTTTTTACAGTTTATATACATTTTTAAAGAGTTTAACTAAAGAATTTCGCTGCGATAATGACGTCATTTCGTAAAACAATGACGTCATTTCACAGGAAACAGTGCAAATTATCGATAATTTTCACGGATAATTTTTACTGTTTGAAACAGTGAAATGATCTGTTTTAATTCACTGATATTTCTCTATAAACCACCGGAAAGCATAAAATAAAAAATAAGACTAGGTTTGGCTGCATGAAGGTTAAGCATTGGGAGAACAAACGAAAATATGAGAAGCTAAAATACAACTATGATGCCTTCGTAGCTGCTAGGCTAGTGCTAAAGAATGGAATCAAAGGACATTTTAGTGTTTACTTTGGAACAGAAATCAGATTGAAATACATTTATTTTGAAAGTTAAGCAAATTTGGCCTGGAAGAGATGACTGTTTACAGGAATCAATAGATGTCATCTTGTTTAAAGCGCACAAGATCCAAAGATATTATTGAAAGTGGACTTCGCAAATTCAAATTCAGTGCAAATATTACTTAAAGCTTAAACTTCTCTGTGATTATCTTGATAGCTAGAGTAACAAAGGGTTATAAATACATCACTGATTTGCTGCTTATAAAATTACAATTTTTTTTTTACACTGAAATGTTTGGAAAGTTTTCCGCACATTATTTGGTAATGCTTATTGCTGCATAATAAAATTCTAGATTATATTAATTTGAAACTCTATACAGGTGTGCCAATTCATATGAGATGCCAAACTCATAATGTCAGATTAGTCTTCTTTGACTTGTATGTGCCCAGCACTGAGAATTGTCAAGTTACACGTCTCCTGGACAGCTATTGTTACCCCATGTGTAGTGTCTGTAACCAACTCAGATCATGTACACAAAAAAGTGTTTTAACTAAAATTCTAACAGATCAAAAATCATTTGAAATAATGTTCAAGTCACTGTTTTTATGTAAACTTACTTTTATAGTGCATTTTTTAATGCTTTGTGCCATTCTGCAACTGTTTTTGGAATCATATATTTTGGTAGTGTCTGTAACCAAACTTATGAGCATGCAATTCTACCTTTTATGAAAACTTATGCTTTTTCAAACCAATTGTTTCGATTTATTTTGTTTGAATATACTTCCTGGTTTCAGACAAATGCCTAATTAGCTATCTTGTGGGTCTATAATAAAAGTTATAAAAAAAGTTTCTTGCTTGGTTCTCTTTTGGTCTGATACCTGATTAATTAATGCTTGATTATTTTTTTTTGTTAAGATGGTAATCACTTTTGGTTTTTTGCTTTATTTCAACAGTTTTTAACCTGTAGTTGATGTTAAAGTAAAAATATCTGAAGTTTTGAAGTTCTGCTATGTTTTTCTTGCATGTTATATGACTAGTGTAGTGTCTTTAACTTGTATTATACCATAGGATTAAAATGTTAGATAACAAAAATAATGCATGCATGATCAAATAAAATTCAACTTGATTTGAGTAGGGGATACCTTGAGCTTTGAAAATAACACCAAGGAAATGCTGTATTTACAATTTCAATTTTTTAGGTGAGTGAGACTACTATATGAGCACCAATACCGTGTTTTATTTGGAACACTGGGTGGTTTTGCAAAGAGGTTTTCCTCCATAAAAATATATACAAATTCCTCTGACAATATTTTTGAAACTGATTGAGAATTGAGGAACACGGTAGCTACCATTTTGGTGTGAGGATACATTTGGTTATGTGTTCGAAGAGGTTGGTAGGGAATGGATGGTTCGAAGTCGGTGAGGGTTGCATACGGTTGAATGAGTAAGTTGGTTTGGTGGATATGTTTGCTGATGTGTTTCGAATCATGTCTGTTCCATTAAACTGACCACACTAGTAAAAAGAGATTTCGTTAAAAATAATCATTGTCAAAAATGCGTTTTGGGCTCATGTGACTTTCTATCTGTAACAAATCTCCTGTTTTAGGTGTCATATCCGTTGAATTTCATTAAAATGTGCATTATGTTTAGATGAAATGCTAAAAGAATGTTCACTCTCAAAATCCATTTCGCTCTTATGCGCAACGGAGCGGAACTAATGCATTTCGAATTCTTAAACATCGTTAACGTGCCATTCAAAATATCGGTCGAATGAACATTGAACACTGTTTTAAACACAAACTTAAAAAATGGTGCAATAGTTAAATAGATGTCATTTTAAAAAAATGTGAGTGCAAAACGATGGTAATCGGACAAAGGCCGATTACAAAAGCTTACCACTGCCTTTACTTACGGTGGACAAAAATATTACAGGGGATCTAGATCCACTATCGCCATTTTTACTTTGAGATTTTTCTTGGTTTTTGAAATGTGTTTGACTCGTTCATATAGAGTATTCACTGTTTATATTGGTACTATATTAAAAAATACAGTGTGCCAAGTGCACGAATAAGAAGGACATATTTATTTCAATATCCGCTGTAATTTGAAGAAAGGACCTTTGTGCAGATGATGATTGTTTAAATACTAAATAATAACATGGTTATTTATGTTATCTTATCTGTATGCTCATTTCGTTTGAATCTTAATAGGAAACTAAGGATAAATAATGTGTTGTATTTAGTACATGATTCAGGAGATTATAATAAGAGAAACTCAATTTAACCGGAGGGGGAAATATTGATGTTTCAACTAATTGTAGTAAACATTGACGTCATGGCAGAATGCGGAACTGACGTATTCCCAGCGATCCGACACGGTTGTGTAGCTATCTATACAGGGTATTGTGCAAAGCAAAAAGCATTTTTGAGGAACCAGTTTTTAATGAAACTGAGGGCCAAATGATCAATCAAATGCGCGTTCATCTTTACACAGCGTCTTTTTAAATGGACGAGACCAAGGCATTTAAAAAAACACGATAACAAAATCATGAATTCATTTTGCAAGAGCGAAACATTTCCTTTCCTGCAGTAGTGATTGTTAATGAATGACATCGGAACAAGATTGAACAATGGATCAGCAAACTATTTTACAATGTCTCTGGTATATGCGTCACTTTAGTTAGCAAAATGCAAGATGCACCATACCTTGCCCTAAGATTGTTCGTGTTCCAAAGCACGACGAAAATATCAGACATCATGCTAGCTGCAGATGATGTTTTAAAGACCATTGTGGGAAAAGGCGTTGACAAATTGGAGAACCTACACATACGTTAAAAAGTGTTAAAATGTGCATGTTAGATAAATCATAGATTGATATTAATGCTTGTCAGTCGAGTTTTTTTCATTCTTTGGTAGGAAAAATAACAGCTCATCTACTAGTATATGGACAGTAAACATGTTTGTTTAATATTTTCTTCCTTAAAATAATAAATTTATTCCATAAAATATAATTATTTTTAATGTATTTACATAAGAAGTAAATAAAATGTCCGTGTAAAATCAACTTATCAAACTGTGTCCATTGAGTGTCCCTTGAATTGCTTTATTGTTCTGTTAAATTTACAAGTTTAAAGTTTCAAAGTAAATCTATCGCTCTGCCGATCTCCATTTAAAGATGTGTACTGGTCAATTCAAAAGTATTTTAGAGTTGTTAAAGAAACTTCATCGATTAAAATAAGGCGACACATTGTTGGTACATTTTTTGTTCAACATGAAACTTTTAACTTAACGAGATACGCTCACAATTATATTGTTTGCGCTATAATTAAACGGTAACTAATTCCTCATATTTATCTTTTTCATTTATTTTCATGTTAATGCTGCATTTAAATATATACTTTATTTACATATACAAACATTGAAGACACTGAAAACGAAAACACTTTGCATGACACACTGTTGGCAGCCAGCGAAAGAAGCAGAGAATTAATAATACCTTTCTTACCAGAGATTAGATCTACGTTCTACTTTCCAAACACTATTGACGAGGTTTGTAAAAAATATAATAATACGTATACAGCAAGGGTTAATATGTTTTTGTTGTCTGTTCATTGTAATTTTATATGTATATTACTTGATAACCGCGATAGATCTGTTACCAACATGCAACATAACAACGCATCCTTATATTATAGAACAAAAGCGAAATATCGAAAACACTAAGGCTCCAACGTGTGTTTAAAAAATAATTGGATTCTCGGAACGAGAAAAATACCCGCGGTTTTGGGACACCGATTCCGGGTCGGGTCGCTGTTTCGCCAAATGGAATATACAATGCTAATGTGGGGAAATATTGAAAAATTGAAATAAAAATGCGTTCGAGATCAATTTAAGCTTGTTTTTTAATTCAAACTAAAAGAATAAACGCAGCGAAAACATGTAAGTCGAAATATAGTTTATAAAAATGGAATTAATATTTTTTACAATGACGTTACGAAATGCTGAAACGAAACTTTAAAAAAATAAAAAAAATCTACATATATATCGAATTCCATCTTTGAACGGTATTTTAAGCAAACATGAATAAGTTCATTCGTTTCCTTCATTTCAAGTAAGAAAAGCTGTTGTTGTTTTTTATTATTATCAATTCTTTTATTTTTAGCGTTCAAGGCAATACATGTTGGTGTTTTTTTTTTAAATATCAGTTACGTCATTATTGGAATAATAATTATATTCATCAATAGATCAGTTACACTACTTCTAATTGATGAACCGT